>NW_027271085.1:600000-765000 GCF_040938485.1 Diadema antillarum | reverse complement strand
AAACAAATTCAGATACACAGTCGTACTATGTTACACATGAAAACGTTTAGATGTGCTGGTACCTTGCTTTTTTTTTTTTTACTTTGCTTTTTTTTTCCATGAGGACGAGGTCGAGCATGATTGTTGCGTAACGTATGCAAATGCACGAGATCAAAGCCTTAAGAAAATCATCAACCATTATTTTTTTATCGGTGTCATTTTACTCTCTGGAATTGCTGTGTGCGGTATGCCACTTTCAAGGCCTTGGGATACGATTCCTGAGTCAGAAGTGACGAGACAGTGAAACAAGTAGGACCAGCATATTGAATGAAGATCATCTTTAACGTGTAAGTATTTACGCTCTCGAATTGCTTTCACTTTTTTTCTCTCTCTGTATAAATATACAAATATATAACGAAGTGCCAAGTCCCTTTAGTTAGCTAATGACGGTTGTAATGGAAACTAGTATCAATTTCCTCTTTCTTTTTTTAGTTCCTAATGACTAAGGAAGTAACGCCATTTACATTCTCACTGATTTTCTTTTCCTTCTGAAGAGGTTTTTTTTTTCATTACTTATACAAGTACTTACTTCTAAACACTTACGTTGCAGTGACAAATGTATTACCATATACCTTTATTCGTAGTCACCAAGGTTTTATGAACAGTTTTTGTGCTACACACGTCATCTTCCCTGAAAAGTACAGAATAATAAGCTTTCCAAGGAGAAATCTATGATTCATTTCCGATGGGAATACTACCAAAATACCTTTTGTGGTACATTTCGCCCCTCAGATTACACTATACTATATGAAGGGTTTGATCGCAAGAAGAATTAAGCTCCGTTTCAATGTCTTTTTAAAGTTAGTCCATTATGGGGTATAAAACAAAATAAAATCCTTTCAGTAATACCATAGCTTTTGCATAATGATAAAATTTATTCTTAAAGTTATGTTCAGAAATTAATAGTCTATATTTTGTAATCAAATCCTCCCTTCAGAAAAGTTTGATCACAGAGTATTCAAAAATGGCAATAATTCAGTGACGCATTTTGCGATGAAACACATGACATTACATCAAAGCAAAATGTATTTAGATTAATCTGAAATCGATGGCAACTATTTTATATTCTTCTAGAGTTCACGAAAAACCGTCCGGATTGTCTTTCTCACAATGAGGAAACTTGCTCACTTCAGTTTGATACTCGCAGCGCTGAGTGTACGGGGTAAGTAAATTTGGAGATAAAAAAATAATCCTTTGATAAAATAAACACAAACTCACACAAACCCATCAACGTATATACATATATAGTAAGATATACGTATATATATACGTCTACAAATTTGGGCATATATGATATTCATTTTATATGTTATCATCATTATATCATCATAGCATACGCATTACAATGTTATTTGTATGTGTGTAATCACTTGTACATTAGCACTCATTTATTGACATTCTGTTTTTTTTTTTTTTGTATTGGAGGAGGAATTCTATCTACAGTATAAGTTCTTTAAAAGCATATGAAGAGTTTGTTTGCAAAAACCGATAAGTCCATTTTCAATGATTTTGAGTTATGTTCTTTGTCATAAAGTACAAAATAATACCTTTTAAGTGATATATTGGTCACTACATATAAAGGTATATTTTTGAAGTTATTGTCAAAAGAAGCAAAAATGTTCTTATTATTCTCTTTATTTTTCTTGACCTTTAATCGCAAATATCTCCATTGGGCAAATATGGACTTATTGGTTTTTGCAAACAAAGTCTTCATATGCATGCTATAGATGTTTTGTTTTAGATGGAGAAATAAAACAAATGAGTGGTTTATGATATAAGTTTACAATTGATTTGTTTTTCTTGCACATTGCAACTGATTGATAAAAATAAGAGAAAAAATCATACTCTTCTTCGTTGTAAAAAAAAAAAAAAATGTTTTTTACAAAAGCAAAGCATAATGTGAGCATTAAATGCATCCTGGCTCTGGATCCTTAAGAATTGGTTTGGAAATGTGACTTTTTAGAATTTCTCCACCTATCCATTTTTTTTTTCTTATAGAAAAATTCCCAACAAGCAATACTTCTCGTGTGCATTCCTCCTTTTCGTGTATTGTTAAGAGTAAAATCGTTTCTAAAAAAAATATACACAGATGATAATTCTGTGATTGTACGATGTAGACACTGATGAAGATTTTGTGATTTGAAATTCTGTATTTTTTGTTTGTTTTGGCTTTTTAAACTCATGCAAGGGTTATTTACATTACTCTGTTTTGCTTTATTTGGAAATAAGACTATTCCAAAAATCGAACAAAGCTGAGGGGGTGAAATAAATGGCAATTATTTTCAACTTACTTGTGACAGCTTAAAGGCAAATAACAAAATAGAAACATATGAAACGGAGGAGAGCGACGTAAAGCAAATGAGAGCAGAAAGAGCAAGAGAAACATATAGAATATATTGAAACATAACAAGATAACCGCCCGTTTTATACGAATAATACGCTAACAAGATTCCTTGTCATCCCAACAACATGGCTACGTAATTACAGGAATGCTCAACATGCATAATTATGGTACATTATGATTCAACGCGTTACACTGCGTTATTATTCTAGAAACAATTCATAATCAGTATAATGATCATACTTATGTTGCAGTTGACCAGATCCAGGCGGCTGTACCGTTGGGTATGGAGGACGGCACGATCACCGCTGATCAGATATCAGCCAGCTCGTGTTACCAATTCCCAGACTGCGCGGACCACGCCAGGTTGAATGAACCAGCGGGCAAGTATTATGATGTTTCGTTCTGTTTCTCATTTTTTCAGTGCCAGCTTGGCCATTATCTCCTCTGGAATCATGACATAATATCTGTTTCTCCTACATAATCATTTTTAATATGATGTATTTGTTTATTTATTCATTTATTTGTTTATGCATTTATTTATTTAGCTGTGTATGTATGCATTTATTTATGTATTCATATATTTATTTGTTCATTCATTCATTCATTCATTCATTCATTCATTCATTCATTCATTCATTCATTCATTCATATAACAATCCCATAATGACGACGCCGGAGAATTGGAATAGTTTATAGACATATTTTGCTAACAATTGTGTAAAATCTTCATTCCCCCCTCAACCATCGCTATCAATGCCTGAATAGAGCTAAGGTTATGATTACAGATTTTGTTATTGCATTGTTATGTTCGTCTTATATCCTATTGTGTCAGTCAGTCAGTATTTTCCCAAAGGAAGTTCTGTTACTGCCCATGACATCTCGTTTCATGTTTGCTTGCTTGCTTGCTTCTTTGTTTTTCTATGTGTATTTATCCGTCTGCCTCTTATATGGGATTACCGAAATTTTGTTGTTGCTGTTGGGTTTTTATTCGATTATTGTTATATTTAATCAATTAGAAGGGTCCACATTCTAAAAGCATTGTAGTAATGATTAACATTACAATGTATCACATGGGCGTCACCAGGGGGGGGGGGGGGTGCGTTGGGTGCGAACGCACCCCCCTTCAGATCCTAAAAAAAAAAAAAAAAAAATCAGTCTGCACCAGGGACACACACACACACACACACACACACACACACACACACACACACACACACACACAATCGTCGGGAAAAACAATTCGCACCCCTGGTTCTGGCAGCATTGATTTTATACATATCTATTAGTATTCTACAGTGTTTACTATTTATCGACCGTACTGTACATCCGTACGATACGGAGCACTTATACACGTTTGCATGTACGTGTGCTACTTACAAGTATGTAGGGTCTATGTACGTTACTTCTGACCAATCCATATTGCCAGCCCAAGAGCGAGCCTTAGCCTCATAAAAAAATTTAAAAAAAATGGAGGGGTAAGCATATTTTAGTTTTGCCCCCCCCCCCCCATAATCAATAATTCCCGAAATGAGAAGATTTTCTTGCTTTTGAAAGAAATCAAAAATGTTGCCCCCATAAAAATATTGGGAAGGCAAGCGCACCATTTGCCCCATCCCACATAATCATAATTCCCGCGATGAAAAGATTTTCTTGCTTTTTTGTTACAATTCAAGAAATCTGCACAATTATTTCACCCAAAAGCAGTGGCGTAACTACGGAGGGGGGGGGGGGGGGTTGCGCCCCCCTCCCAATCCGCTGGTAAAAAAAAAAGATTTACCGAAATAGTAGTTCAAGTGTTAGTAAACTGCTTTTGAATGAAAGGGTGATCCAGATATAAGATATTTTTCTATGATTTCTTTTAACCATAATTAAATAGGTATATAGTGTGAAACATTGTTCACAAAGCCCGGACCCGACAAAAGATTGTGATTCCTGGTTGGCATTCTGCTTATAAGCAGGATGTGTGCATCAGTGTACTCAGTACATCCGAACGAAGAGTCGCTACAATGTTGCGCAATGTGATGTAGAATGTACACCTTTGTACCTTACGCTCGTTATATCAAAGCTAGATCATTGATTTTGCAGTGTTGCTTTACATACTATATAAAAATGTCTTGCATTGCCAATAAAAAGGCTTGACCTGGGCTAATTCCTAACTTTTCCATGTATACAATACACACACACAAACAAACACGCACAATTACTTTAGGGGATGCTCTAAAGTGCAGATTTTGGACATCCTTTACCCGCTTGGTCACTTCGACGCCACATCGCTGGTCATACCTCCCCCAGTCATGAACATAAACCCACACCCTTGACTACCAGTGGCGGATCCACGAGGAGGGGCGCACCGGGCGCCCCCCCCCCCCTTTAATTTCCAAATTGAAAAAATAAAATGAAATAGCTGCAAACCGCAGTTTTTGGAAAGTAAAATGTCAAAATTTTCAAGCTCGCTCGCTCCTCTCGCTCGCATTTAGTCGTAATGCCATTCTCCTGAAGCTGCTGCCAGTAATTGCCGGCAGTTGCGCCTGGTGCGCCCCCCCCCCCCCTAATTTCCAAAGCGAAAAAAATATAGCTACAAACGGCAGTTTGGGGACTGTAAAACGTCAAAATTTTCAAGCTCGCTCGCTCCGTTCGCTCGCATTTAATTGTTATGTAATTCACCTGATGTTGCTGCCAGTAATTGCCAGCAGTTCCGCCCGGTTCCCCTCCCCCCTTAATTTCCAAAGCGAAAAAATATGGCTAAGAACGGCAGTTTTTGGACTGTAAAAGAGCATAATGTAATCATTATGCTCTCCTGATATTGCTGCCAGTATTTGCCAGCAGTTGCGCCCGATGCGCCCCCCTTAAATTCTAAAGCGAAGAAATATAGCTACAAACGGCAGTTTGTTTGTTTTTTACTGTAAAATGTCCAAATTTTCAAGCTCGCTCGCTCGCTCGCTCGCATTTAATTGTTACGCAATTCTCCTGATGTTGCTGCCAGTAATTACCGGCAGTTGCGCCCGTTGCGCCCCCCACCCCTCCTTTATTTCCAAAGCGAAAAAATATGGCTCCAAATGGCAGTTTTGGGACTGTAAAATGTCAAAATTTCCAAGCTCGCTCTCTTTGCTCGCTCGCATTCAATCATTATGCAATTCTCCTGATGTTGCTGCCAATTATTGCCACCAGTTGCGCCCGGTGCGCCCCCCCCCCCCCTTAATTTACAAAGCAAAAAAAATATGGCCACAAACGGCAGTTTTTGGACTGTAAAATGTCAAAATTTTCAAGCTCGCTCGCTCCCCTCGCTCGCATGTAGTTGTTATGCCATTCTCCTGATATCGCTGCCAGTAATTTGTCGTTTCACATCGTCATTCCATAATCCATTTATAGGGGGTACAACCCCCTCTGGCACTTCCACACCCTCCCCCCACCCTTGCTCGCTCCCTCGCATACTAACCCCCCCCCCCCCCCCCCCCCGATGAAATCCTAGCTACGCCGGTGCCCTTTCCCCGCTTGGTTTCCCTAAAAAAAACAGTAAAAGTCTAGGCATTGAGAGCTTCCTATTTATTCCAAATGTCTGTCCAAAAAATCTCGTAAAAATTTAGTGTCAAAACGCACCCCCCTTGAAAAAAAGCTGGTGACGCCCCTGTATCATAACTGTAAGGACTCAATAATATTGATGTTCAAACTTTTCTGCCATAAAGAAAGCGAGATGCATTCTATGTTACACTGGAAAGAGAGAAATTAATTTGAACTTCTGAACCTTTGTGAGGTCCTGAAAATTGTGAACAACGTCCTTTTTTTTCGGCAATCGACGCTCAGAGGGTACAAAGGGTTAAGACAAGAAATAAAACCAAAGAAAAGAAATTATGAAGAGGTCGCAAAAACCGATAAGTCCATATTTGTCAAATTGAGATATTTGCGATTAAAGGTCAGGAAAACTGAAGAGAATAATAAGAAAATTTAGCTTCTTTTGACAATAGCTTCAAAATGTACCTTTATATCTATTGACCAATATGTTATTTAAAAGGTATCATTTTGTACTTTATGACAGAGATCTTACTTCAAAATCTTCAAAAATGGACTAATCGGTTTTTGTGAAGAAACTATTCATATTGACCAATAGTACTATAGTAATAAATGAAATGATTTTGATATCCGTAAACATGTCTGGTTGTATTGTTGATTGCAATATAAAGTCTCTGTATGCTTTCATTAATTGTTTTTAATACTTAACGCCATAGAGGGTGGTCGCAGAGGGGCGTGGTGTGCAGCAGACGATGACCCATCACCATGGATACAGGTGGACCTTTTAAAGGACTTCCTGATCACCGGGGTCATTACCCAGGGTCGTTACCCGAACTACTCACAGTGGGTAACGAGTTACCAGGTGCTGTACAGGCCAGACGGAGAGGCAGACTTTCAGATGGTGACTGATGCATCTGGTCAAAACGTTGTAAGCAAACGGAATTACTAAGTAGTCCTATTTTGTTGAGACATACAACTCTGCACTTCATTGTACTCGTAGGTCACCAAGAGAATTGATTACTGTAAATGATCAAAATATGTACGTGTTTGGTTATGGCAGCAGCTGACATTTGACATCTGTAATGGTTTGTCATAGTCAAGTAAAGATATTTAGGTTGGTAAAGAATTTTCCTCCGAGCATTATCATATGAAGATAGAAATGTCCCAGCAGCCTTTTGAAGCATGAAACCTGCGTTAACTAAAAAGGAAGAGATTTGCGTTCTTGTGTTTGTAGTCGTCCACGTTGATCCCGAAGATTCTCTGACTTGATAGTTTGTGCCCGGGGTATAACATTTTTGTTATCTTTTTTTTAATCATGTTACTAAAATAATGCATAATTATCGTGATTCTACACTCACTCAATATCCAAGTCTTTCCGTCTGCTCCCTGTTTTGCTCTTTTTCTATCTTTCTATCTTTCAGCTGCAGAAACTAGAGCACGCACTGTAATGCGCGTTTTAAACCTCAAAAATGCGCACTTTCAACTCCCAAGTTCATTGACCCTACTTGTCAAAATATAAAAAATCCTTCAATTATTCCCATCAACCCCCCCCCCATAAAAAAAACTATAGGATCACTACCAAAATTGACTCATTTGTTACGTGTGTCATTCTCAGTTTACCCTTCCCGTAAGTTTCATCCAAATCCGTTGACTACGTTTTGAATTATTTTTGCACAAGGACAAACAAAGAAACAGACAAAGAAAAACAAACAAACGGCAACGAAAAGATAACCTCCTCCTTCGGTCGAGGAAAAAAATTCCATGAACATCTACACTGTTAAAAAAAGTTAAAATTTGCTCCTTTACATGTGACATAGTCCTAACATCAGTTGTATAAAATGTTGCACCTTGCAGATTACAGTAGGCAAATTCCATGATCACACAGTTGACTTTTGAATATTAGACGCTGAAGGGTCTGAAAACTGCGAATTAGTTAAACTTGATTTGTTTTGTTTTTCCTACTAGGTGCTACTACAGTGTAGTGAAGTATTAACGACTATTTTTTACGGTGTTTCGTATAGTTACAGTTAAAGGATACATTGATATTCCCTCTGCAAAATATGAGAATTGTTCGCCTCTTTCTCTCTCTCTCTCTCTTTTTTAATGGGGGATGTATTAAGATTCAAATAGTATACAAACACAAGGCAACTTGAAATATACAGTCGATCACCCAATTCTTTTTAATTGAACGGTCACGTTATCGATATATTATTCCAAATCGTCTTGAAAGGTAATAATAGACAATGCGTGCATGTATTTCGATCGATACCTCGCTAATCGATCAATATGAATTCTGTATATTATTAAAAAAAAACTAACCCATATAGCTTGAACGCGCACACATCGGTAAGGGCGCTTAAACTTAAAAGCGCGGATCACATCAAGTGAGATAGGATCTGAATTTATCGAATATGTCGATGTATGCTTTCAGTTACATCACAGGTGAGCTATGGTTTGTGTGTGTGTGTGTGTGTGTGTGTGTGTGTGTGTGTGTGTGTGTGCGTATGCATTTTAGCTGCATACAGATTCGATTTCCCGGGTATTAGTACACTTGTCTTAAAAATTGTCTCATCACAAAATGTCAGCTATAAATGTTACCGTAGTTTTCACGAAAGTAGCAAAAAGGGGTCATTGATCTTGTCTTCATCCTCAATGTTATGCTTACGTAATGTTTCGGTGCACTAGACATGTAGAATTCATGTAAAGTGCTGCTTCAAATGTTTATGCTTGGCTGAAATCTTCAAACGATCGTTAAACGAATATAGCAGGCAACCCGTATAAATTATGCATGCTGACTCAGAGTTTAGTTTGAGTGGGCATTCGTTTTCAAATAGTATATGTGACACTGCACCTCAAAACAAACAAAAAGTCGCCAGACATGAATTTTTAGTTAAGACCATATTCTGAAAGAGCAGACTTTAAGCTTTAAAATGATGTATAACTCAAATCAAATGGACTCTCCTAACCTACCTAAATATTGGAAAGAAAGCACAAACTCAGGAAAAATGTGAACTGAGAAAAGAGGCTCTGAAGTACAGTGTCTATTCAAGCGCTTAATCGTTACCAAACCGTGCTGGCTGTGCGATGAATGGGACAAAAAACAGGAAATAAACCACCAGAGTAACAACAAGGAAGGGATTATCAGATTAAACTGAAATTCAGCATGCCTCATTAACACATTCTATCCATAATTAATGCCAACTTTCAAAGCAGTAGCACTATCCTTTCAAAAGTTATTAGAGTTGAAAGTGAAGGGTGTTGACAAGGTTTTTCAGAAATGAAAGAGGGATTCGAAAGACACACCTAATCACACTATTCTGCCAAAAATGTTCGAGATAAGCTGCTAAAAAACACACTTTCCTGCCCGTTTTATGATACCAACTTTAAGCATAATGTAAAAGAAGACCCGCTCTTTCAGAAAATATGAAAAAGTCAAGTTCGGCTAGGTTGACCCATTTCACTTATTTTCAGTCCTCATGCAAAATCAGAGTGTGCGACTTTCTGTTCGTTTTGAGGTGCACGGTCACATATAGCCTCTCAAGCGAGGGCACTCAACCTCTGTATTAAAGTGCATGTCATTGTCTGGTCTTACATTATACCATATCATATTGAATCTATAGAGAAATAAAAAAAATGGGCACTTCAATAAAAGAATGTTATACGTTTGTTATAAGCGTTGTCCTATGAAGTAGTCTAACTTGTTGGCACTAACATGGTGGCACATAATGCGCATTAAGCCTATTGGCATTTTAGAATTCAGTACAGAACGGGTTATTAATGCCCTTCATGATTCAGCTCAGTGATTAAAGGTCCTGTTTATGTTTGGGAGCGGTGATTTAAAAAAAAAGTGGAAGATGTCACATTTGATGCACATGTGTAGGTCTGTTGTATCACAAAACATGCTACATATAAGATTTTTGCAATAAAGCCTAAAATAAGGAGATATCGATATATTTCCCATTAAACCATAACTGTAGACGGTTTAGTCTGGACACATTTCTATTATAACTATTGTTTACATTTTGTGTATTCAACAATATTTAACATTAATTACACGGATTAAATTTTTTACAGTGGTTTTTTCTATCCCCAACTCACATTTTGAAACTATTTTAGAGCACTAATGTTGAGTTTTTGTTTCATCTGCAAATAACAAATTATGCCTTTAATAAGTGCTAACTATCGAATGAATTCATGTCACCATGAAATATTTCTCTCTTTTTTTTTTCTAATACTAAATCACGTATGTGTGATATCTGTTAAGTCTATGTGAGATATTTGGGATGGAAACTGACAACAATTAATAATGAAATTAATCCGGATAAAAAATAAATTGCATTAATCATCTCCAAACGTATTTGTTATTGAAATAAAATAAAACGTGTAGAGCATCATTGAAAATATATTTTTTATCTTCTCTCGCTTATGAGGACCTTGCGGATAAATGAAATTGGAGTGGATATTATTCAAAATATATTACCATAAAATATATCATATCCTTATAATCTTCTCTAGCTTATGAGGACCTTGCGGATAAATGAAATTGAAGAGGGATTACTCAAAGATATTTATTCTTTGCAGACTTTCACAGGAAACACGGACAAGAACACGCCAGTGGAAAACGACCTACCTATTTATGTCGTCGCCCGCTACGTTCGCTTGCTGCCAGTCACGTTTCATGAACATGTCAGCATGAGATTTGAATTACTCGGGGAGAGTACGTATTATTCATTTGTTGATGTTGTTGTTGTTTTTGTTGTTTTGTTTGTTAGCTTTTTTTTTTTAATTGTCACTTTGTTCCTTCCCGACATTGTTTTATGTTGTAGGTCCATATGATGCTGAACTGTCATGGAAACTGATAACACGGAAACTATTTATAGTCCCCTTATCAATTTCCTGTTTAAGATATTTCACTTCTGTACTTCCGAAACCTTTAATAATGTAGGTTTTCCGTTCAATTTCATTATATTTGCATTCGAATTGATGAAAAGAAATTCATATTCAAGCCATGTGTGGTCATTGCTCTACTCTATACGGTTCATTTTAACTATTTGAGTACCGGTATTCAATTTTATTTCATGTCATTCCTCTAGATTTTATTTCATTCAGTTTAGAGAGAAGTTCATTCAATTTAACGACTCAAAGTCGGCATTCGATTTCGCGCCAGATGGACAATGATGGATAGGGCTTTCAAAAATCCGTTCCAAATAACAACTAGAGATTGTAATTTGTCATTACTGACAAATTAAGGTGATCCGATTTTTTTTAATCAATGATTCGAGGTCTGATCGCAATAGGCATGACCATATAGGTTTCATCTGTGTTTAGAGACATTGGCCGTGTGATGTTTGGATTCTCATTTAAAAAAGGGAGTCATATCTGTCATCTTTGGTACCAAATTCTGTATACACTAGGTAACGAAGATACAGCAACAAAATACATAATTTAGGCATGACCATACAGGTTTCATGTGTGTTTAGGGACATTCGCCGTGTGATATTTGGAATCTCATTTAGAAAAGCGAGTCAGACCTGCCATCTTTGGTACCAAATTCCGTATACACTGTAACGAAGATACAGAATGAAGTATATTTGACCACTGACCCCACTTTGCACAGCCAGGATGGCATCTAAGCAAAAAGTAGTTATTTCGTAAAATGATTCTTGTAACATGGTCTTTGCGTGTGCAAAATATGGAAGAGATAGGACATGTATTCACGAAGATACAGAATGAAACATTTATGACCTTTGACCCTAATTTACATACCCAAGATGGTGTCTGACCAAGAAGTTGTTATTTTATGAAATAATGTACGTGACATGAACTAAACATGTGCAAAATTTGAGGGTGATAGACGCTGTTTTTCTTGAGTTATTGCAAAGAAAGTTGCAGAAAGAAAGAAATATCTCAATACATTGAAGATAAGCTTTAATTTCAACCAAGTTTTTTAACGTAATCCCGACATTGTATGAAAAAACGAAGGGTAAAATACGATAGCCCAAAGTCTCAACTACAACATATTAAGATCTGGGAGCATTTCACCGAAGCATAAGTGAGCTAGTGCTCGAAAAAGATAGTCATGTCAAATTTCATTTGCAGAAAAACTGCACTCCCATAGAGATAACACGTCATGATGAAGATACAGAAAGAAGAATATATGACCTTTGACCCCACTTTGCACAGACATGATGGCATCTGAGCAAAAAGTCGTTATTTTGTGAAATGATTCTTGTAACATGGTCTTTGCGTGTGCAAAATATGGGAGAGATAGGACATGTATTCACCAAGATACAGGATGGAACATTTATGACCTTTGACCCTAATTTACATACCCAAGATGGTGTCCGATCAAGTAATTGTCATTTTATGAAATAATATACGTGACATGAACAAAACATGTGCAAAATATGGGATTAATAGCCATTGTTGTTGTTCATCTATTGCACAGAAAGTAGTAGAAAGAAAGAAAAATAAAGAAAAAATTATGTTATTTTTATAGAAATTTCAAGGAGAAGCATGAAAAAATCAGAAAAAGATAAAGTTAGGAAAGGAGATTCAGACTAACTAAAGAAAAAGAAGAAAACAAAAGTGTTTAAAAAAATGAAAAATAAAAAACTGGCAGGGGTGAGCATCGAACCAGGGACCTTAGGATTACGAGTCGGATGCGCTATGCAATGACCTATTCATGCTCCATAGGCCCTGTGTATTAAGCAAAATGACGCTGCATCGAAGCCACATGCAATTTTTCAACCAAGTTTTTCGACGTGATGCTGACGTCGTATGAAAAAATGGAGGGCAGCTTACGATAGCCCAAAGTCTCAGCTACAACATACTAAAATCTGGGAAAAATTTACTGAAGCATAAGTGAGCTAGTGCTCGAAAAAGATAGTCATGTCAATTTTCTCTGCCAGAAAAACTGCTCTCCCTTAGAGATAACACGTAAACTGGTCAAATTTTACAAGGATACTTTCAATCCTTTTTTACGAGGTGATGACGTTATCCAATCAAAATGTTGTTTGTATATTAATGAAAGAACATTTCATAAGCTACAACATACTGAAATCTGGAATTTTGAATTTGATGGGCCCGTATGACGTCATATTGAGTCGGATCGACTTGAAACTTAATAGAAATATTCCTTGACATTTCGGACATCCGATCCGTGTGAAAAAACTGAAAATTTCTATTGCATATGAGCTGTGCGTGCGCAGATGTGCGCGCGCGTACGCGTCCGTCCGATTTTTTCAATTTTTCAAAAAAATGCTCCAAATGGTCTGAAACGTGTGCAAAAAAAAATTTGAGCTCGATTTGAGCATACAAATATTTCAACGCGCGCGTACGCGCACGTATCAAGAGAAAATGTGAATTTTGAGAATATGAGTAGAATGCGCATAACTTGAAATAAATGTGACGTAAATTTCATTGAAAAACTTCATTCCATTAATGAGATATAAATGAGAATGTGTTTTCATATAATGACGTCATAGTGACGTCACGGTCGACTGATCACTTTGATTTTAGTTCGATTGCCGTCTTTTGGACACGATACATACATGGTATAAGTTTAAACTTGATAGGCATAGCACTTTCTGAGCTAACCTCTGCACAACTTTTGGGGAGAAATAAAGAAAGAAGAAGAAGAAGAAGAAGAAGAAAGGATCCGTACAGATACAGAAGGTGATCCGAGAGGATACTCGGATCACCTAATTTTAATTTCATTTTTAGGAACACAACTTACCACCTTTAATGTTCTACTTTAATCAACGTATACAACTTCTACGGGTCTTTTTCACTGTCATGCGAGTCGATGATACATATGTGTGTGTTTTTGTTTTTTTTTTAGATTTCAAAGTCTCATTAGGATATATTTCTTTTTTGTCGACCTTTCTGTCACTTTACAATTCACCCTCAACATTATGGATGTAACATTCAGAGGAAAAAGCTATATCTTGGGGGTTCTTTACGTCCAAATCAATACTGGTCCATTTTTATTCAATTCCTTCCTTCCCCGTGTCCATACGAAGAGTTGTTCGCAGAAACCGATAAGTCCATTTGTGATGATTTTGAAGTACGGTCTCTGTCATAAAGTACAAAATAATACCTTTTTAAATGATATATTGGTCACTACATGAAAAGGTACATTTTTGAAGTTATGGTCAAAAGAAGCAAAAATATTTTTATTATTATTATCTCTGTTTTTTCTTGACCTGTAATCGCAAATATCTCCATTTGGCAAATATGGACTTATCGGTTTTTGCGAACAAACTCTTCATATCATCGCTGATCGGATAAGCTGTAGATAGACATATTTCACCCAAGGTTTACATAGCCAGTTTTAGCTGGTTGTCAAGGTCATTCTTCATCCACTAATCCTGTCCGTATTGGAGATTTTCAGCGGCTAAAACCGTGTATAAATTCTGGCTGGTATTTGTCCGTAGATGTCTTAAGATTCAAATGAAAGACTAAAATCAACAAGAATGCAGTTAACTCTACTTTGCATTTTAAACATTTACATTATAACATTATTTACATTGTGAACCCGTGTATTTCAAATCATGCTGTTGTGATTAAAGCGGCAATTGGAGTTATCAATGCCGATCATAACAAATGAGTGTTGGTTGATATTGTTTCTAGACGTCACCGAGTGTTATGAAGCGACGGATGCATCCGACTACCGCGGCTCCGTGAGCGAAACAGAGAAAGGGATCACGTGTCAGGTGTGGACGGTACAGGAACCTCACCGTCACAACAGGATACCTTCAAATTACCCGGACGCAGGTCTTGGAGCGCATAACCTATGTAGGAACCCCGACGGCGAAAAGACCGTGTGGTGCTACACCATCGATCCTGACGTCCGCTGGGCAAGCTGTTCCATCGGTGAGCCGAGCGCGACCTGCCCTGTTGTCACCACAAGTACCCCGGAGCGGGCAACAACAACAATAACACCCGAACATAACCTTGCAACCACGCAAGAGCGGACAACAACGGGAATGGAACCCGAAGATGACACCACAACAATTTCAAGTGGTACGTCCGAATAACATTGCTAATATCCATAACCAGGGCTGCACACTAACCCACTTTTTCTATTGGTCTGACCTGTCTACCCGGACCAGTAGACGCCCAATTTTTCCAATTGTTACTTGTCCATTCCTGAAAAAATAATGGTCCGACAGCGATTTCTTTTTTGTGCACCCATGGACGAGTTCAATAACTATAATTGTATATGTCTACTTTTTCCACGAACATCTTTAATGCGGAACACAACGTGACGATTTGCTGTCAATTTGAATAAGGTGGAATTTTAAATACTATGTGATTATTATCAAAATGGAAGATTGGTGAGAAAGTATTGTATGAATAGACTAAATGATCTACATTTTGCATATAATAACCCATGAACAATTGGTTGTGTTAACTCATGCCTCTGGGGGGAAATGAAAATGATATGTTGGTTATCTCGACTAGGTTTAAACATTATCACTTATATATACTTTTTTTAACGAATTACATTTCTTTGATAGTCACAGAGATGGTTGACGTTTACAATGGCGACAATCTTTGCTTGTCAACGGGAAAGTACTTTCCTTGCGACTCAGAACACGGAGGATGCACCTATGAGGACGAATCATTCAAGTGCACGTGCAATGAAGGGTTCCAGCTATCCAGCGATGGTGTCAGCTGTATAGGTACTTCGTGTCTTCCAATTGACCTTTTCTCCCTCTGTTTCTCCATCTCTTTGTCAATTCCATCCTAACATTTTAATTACTTTATTTGAACGAATGATTTGTATCAGTTCTTGGTGCATTCATCCGTCCACGTCGTGTTCGGAGCAAATGCCTCCTTCGCCTCCTTCGCAAATGTATCTGGCAAATTTACTTTAACTCTCCATTTCCATGCCATGTACTTTCACATTGCCCCCCCCCCCCCCCCCAAAAAAAAAAAAATCCAAGCGGTATTGTTTGCTCTTTAAATTGCTATTAAAGGGATTTGTTAGGGCTTTCGGCTTTTTGTCGTCGTTGTCCTATGTGCTCTTGTCCCTTTGCCTTATTTTACGTAACCAGTATACAAATACATTTTTTTTTTTGTCCTTATCTACTATGCTATGAAGTGGAATAAATGATATTTATTAAGAGTTCCGCTTTTTAGCTTCCCTTCGATTAATGTAACTATCAACATTTTCAGAGTCATTTTAGAGATTATGATGGACGTTTAAATTTTAAGGTTTGTGTTTATCTATTTTCCCAATATATGACAAGTATGCATATGTTTTTTTATTCACATTTTTTATTACTAAATGTTAACAATATAATAAACAAATGAAATTGTCACGTAAGCGCAAAAATGTTTAAAACAATATCATTATTCTATCTCCTTATATTCCGCAGTTTCCGAGGGCTCGTACAATGATACAAACCCATGCATGTCTACGGGAACACACTATCCTTGTGATGCCGAGAACGGAAATTGCATCTACGAGGAGCAATCATTTAGGTGCACGTGTAACGAAGGGTACCAGTTATCTGGTGACGGAGTCAGCTGCACAGGTACATTCCACTTTTTGATTACCTCATTTTAACATTTGACGTTATGCTCCTGGATAATAAGTGAATGTTTGTCACAGTTGCTTGGCCCTGATGAAACACACACACACAAACAAACACACAAACACATGCACACACACATACATACATTGTGGATATACAAAGGAAACATAGCATAAATTATGGATACATTCTGCTCAGTAATGAAACACCTTTTTGCACTTCACGCTGTCAATAAACGAGCACTTTAGTTATGTCCAAGTGATATTTTTCTGTCTTCCAATGGATTCCTTTCCATTATAGTAACCCAGTTTTGATATCCCCTCTTCTTCATTTTCCCTTCGTCATTATCGTCTATATCCTCGTGTATGTAGTGTGTCTTGGTATGCATTGGACATCGGAGATAATTCCACACCAAATCGACCCTACATTTTGCCATGAGGTCTCGACAGGGGAGATCTTGATGTATTCAATCATCACGGCCAACGATATTGTTGCTAGACGAACATACACGATTCTACTGAAATGGCACATAAGCTTGAACAGGAAGAGTTTTTAATTCTTCTCTTATATCACGCAGTTTCTGACGGTTTCTACAATGAGTCAGACCCATGCATGTCAACGGGAAAATACTATCCCTGCGACGTGGAAAACGGAGGGTGCTCTTATGAGGATCAGTCGTTCAGATGCACATGCAACGAAGGATACCAACTGTCCAGCGACGGTGCTATTTGTACAAGTATTCACCGTTTACTTCCCCCGATACCTTTTCGTTTGGAAAATTATATCACTGTTCGCGAGTCCGTGCATTCCATGGATTTTATCTGTTCTTGTCACTATGCTCCTTTCCACTTGACGTTATGTTTTCCTAATAACATTTTCACACTCCCTTGCAAATTATTTGAAACAGCACTTACAAACAAAAGTTGAAGTCTGACTAAAAACATCCCAAACGCAAACAGAAACACTTAGGATTCGATTTCTAATAAACACTAAAAAGTATGTGTTTCACACTCCAAAGCCGATGAGAAGTTTTAGTATATTCTAATCGTACAGCTCCCTCAAAGAATAAACAAACGAAAAAGAAAAACCAAATCAAGACTTAAGTCTCTCTGAGGCCCTAGAATAGTGAAGTCTTGTCACATTTTATGCAGTGCTAAGGTTTTTTTCTTTCTTTCATTCTTTTCTCTCTTTTTTTAACATTTTGGATCCTTTGTTTCACCGAATTTTGTCCATGCGGTTATTTTGACGGGAACAATGATTATTATTACTGACGTTACTTTTCGACTTTTGAAGCAAAGCAGTCCAAGACAGTCTGAAGTTTCAATAACTTCCCTCATGGGGTGGTAAAATGCAGACCTTAATATCTTAAAGGATAGACCCTCATATTTTTTACACTACAATTTACCTATTTCTTTAGTCGAAAGCTTGTTCTGAAATCTATAGATATAGATTTGTGATGTAATGTTTCATTCTATTGAGCAGCCATTCTTCTCAATACATTTCAAAGAAGAAATCCGCTCCAGATTTTTAATAGAGAAAAACAAATAATACCTACAGAACAGTTAAAAACCGTGATCAAATGTTGATATCACATTTGAGAGTTATGACGTTGTGAAATTTCGTTGTTGTTTTTTTTTCGGACAACACTTCTTGACCCATCGTCATGCGTATGGAAATGAGAGAGTTGATTTTCTAATGCTGTCAAAATTTCTTATTCACACCGTAAAAGGAACAGATGTGTCTAGTATGGGTATATACGATCAACTGCATAATTAGCATTTCCTTTAACATTTCACTTCCCGAATTTGATATACATGTCTAACATGCACAGGAAATGTGACCGTGCACCTCAAAACGAACAAAAAGTCGCACACACTGATTTTGCGTGAGGACTGAAAATAAGTGAAATGGGTCAACCTAGCCGAGCTTGACTTTTTCATATTTTCTGAAAGAGCGGGTCTTCTTTCACATTATGCTAAAATGTGGTATCATAAAACGGGCAGGAAAATGTGTTTTTTAGCAGTTTATCTCGAACATTTTTGGTAAAATAGTGTGATTAGGTGCGTCTTTAGAATCCCTTTTTCATTTCTGAAAAACCTTGTCCTCACTCTTCACTTTCAACTCAAATAACTTTTGAAAGGATAGTGCTACTGCTTTGAAAGTTGGCATTTATTATGGACAGAATGTGTTAATGTGGAATGCTTAATTTCAGTTTAATCTGATAATCCCTTCATTGTTGTTACTCTGGTGGTTTACTTCCTGTTTTTTGTCCCATTCATCGCACAGCCAGCACGGTTTGGTAAAGATTAAGCGCTTGAATAGACACTGTACTTTAGAGCCTCTTTTCTCAGTTCACACATTTCCTGAGTTTGTGCTTTCTTTCCAATATTTAGATAGGTTAGAAGAGTCCATTTGATTTGAGTTATACATCATTTTAAAGCTTAAAATCTGCTCTTTCAGAATATGGTCTTAACTAAAAATTAGTGTCTGGCGACTTTTTGTTTGTTTTGAGGTGCAGTGTCACAAATAATGTGTCAGTACATGACATCATTAGCTACCTCAAAAGAATATATTCATAAGAACCGGTCAAAAAGAGGTTTCTAAATAAAATTTGAAATTTAAAAACGTCATAACCCTTCTTATCTCTTATCCACTTTTTCGAAGGTGAGTAGGAATTTATTTGTCTTCCTTTAAGATTTTCTTTTTGATGGATCCCACCAATAATGTTTATACGGTTACAGCTCGTTATTTCGAAGGTTCGTCATTCCGAATTTCATTTTCGGATTAACAAATCGTTGGAATAACGAACCTTCGGAATAACGCCACAAATGTTCGGATTAACGAACATTTTTTTTTTTCATTTTCGGATTAACGGACCTCCAGGTATAGCGAATGTGTGTGTTTCGGAATAACGAACCTTCGGAATAGCGAACCTTCGGAATAACGAACAGCACCCGATTATACACCCGACAGTATGGAGTATTCATAGAGTGGGTGGACTGGGCCGGTTCGGACATATTCATTCGAGAATCCCCTGTACGACTTGTTCACAGTTTTATCTCTGATCTCTGAAAAATACGCACAAAGCTGAAGAATCTCGTCCCCAATAACCATCGATGCGCGTATTCACTTTACCAGCACGCTATACGTAATTGTCATTGAGATAATTACAAATGCATTTAGGCAACTTATGACTTCAACACCCCAGGTCTTTATCTATTGCTCGTGTCCACCCTATTTTCTTTACACAGTTTCCCATGGCTTTCTGAATTCGTCGAATCCTTGTGATGCAGTCGGAACCGATTACCCGTGCGACCTTGAGAATGGAACGTGTGTGTTCAATGGCCAGTCTGTGAGCTGTGGTTGCAGGCAAGGATACTTCCTAGACACCGACGGAATTAGCTGCACAGGTACGATGAAAATTCCATGATCTTCGTTTTAGGCAGACAAACACTTGACTTTTTAAAACATTTTTTTTTTCCAACTGTCCTCTCATACTGACCCGTGTCGACTCCAGCCGAACAGCAATATAGAACCATTGATATCTTGTAGAATATGTTTTATGTCGACAATTTCTCGATTTTCCTCTTGTTCTATGCTTACATGGCCAAATAAAAAAAAGAAGAAGATACAAGTATATTATATATATTCTTTGTTTTGTCATCCACAGCTGTTATAATTGTATGTAGCTCGTGTCGGCCTTTAGTTGTCCTGATGGTTATTCTCATTATCGTGATCATCATTCTCCTCGTCGCCCTCATCGTCGTCTTCGTCCGACGCAATCGACAAAAGAACGAGAAATAAATTTCAACTGAGACGGAAGTGTGTTATGCCGGCATTTGTTCGTGCTGTCTTGTGAAGCCTGTTCTGTATTTTATAATCATTAACATGTAAACAGAATATTCATTTCATTGTTGTACAATTTAGTCCAATAGGTAGTAAAATCTGATTATTCAGTAGACATATAGGAATTATGCACAGGACACATCCATCCCCATCCTATTGAAGTATTAAAAAAAATAAGTACACATAAGTGATTGATTTCTTTCATATTTTCTATTTATCTCGCAATTTACCTTTAGATTGAATGAATATAACTTTCTATACGCTATATATATACAGTATATATATCATTTTATTCTCTACCCTGTATGCTACCACTGTGACATCTATGAACGAATTTAAAATCAGATTTATGAATCATATTATGCTATCACTGCACCGTTGAAAAAAAAAATGCGATTTGCAAAAAAAAAAAAAAAAGTTGATGTAGGGTTTATAGACTAGCACAAATTCCTAAACAATTGCACATATCTTTGTTATTTTAGGAAGTCTGTGATCATGTTTCTTCCTTGTTTTGTCTTCTTCTCATTATTGTTATTTTCGATATATTTTGTTTTGTTATTAAGTATTTATACGTCATCCTTGAATCAAGTTTATTTACAATGTTAAAAAAGCGTTTTACAGCACGCTACCTGTTTATGTATACATCCAGGAACACAACCTCCTCATCAAATCATTTGGTATCTATCGTGCTTTGTGTTATGTACCCCTGTATTTTGTCATCGATATCTGATCTGAATTGAAATGAATTGGATTAAATTGTACTGAATTGAAGTGAATTTTAAGAAAACTTATGTTATAACGCTAAATATAACGCTGTTTTTATTCATTAGTTATTTCTCGAAACAGAACGGTATGAACATATTTTAACTTTCAGCTTAAGATAGAACAGTCAATTCCATTTCATTTTTATCCATATCAAAATTATAGAAAATCATTTCAAAGTACATAATTACATAATGGTAATACATGCCAATAGGATGCACACGCTCTTAGAAAACCCGTTATGTTCTTTTAAGTGGTGTTTGAAAAAAAAAAAAAGATTATCTATTCCCTGAAATCTCTGACCTCAAGATAAACCTTATGTAATCAATATATGATTTCTTGTTTGTTTGTCTGTTTGTTTTTGTCTTACCTGTTGAGTAGAAGTTGACTTTTCCACAACATTCCTCATAACACCCAGCTTCTTTCTTTTTTATTTCGGAGCCAGACTTCAAAGGTACCTTATGAATAAGTCTAAAGGCAAATAATGAAATAACAATGTTTTCATTTATAGGGGATTTATATCATTGTCATTTTCTTTTCTTTTTTTTCGATGGTACTTATAATTTATAATTAATTCTAGCCCCCCCCCCCCAAGAAAGTCAATTGATACTTATGATATACGCACTAATATTTCCATCATATAGAAATAGTATTTCTTCCTCTCCCCTTGTCCTCTCTCTGTACTTCTCTCTCTCTCTCTCTCTCTTTATCAAACTTTGCATCTTTAATCACTTACTAATTATCTCTTTCTATAGCTAAATATTCGATATATTCAAGAGTTCGTGAAAAGAGAAGAATTTTGTTTTACCTTCACCCTTACACTCCCTAATCTCGGGTTATTATATTTTCTTATACATGTTAAGCAAGACGCATTCACGTTACATCAATTATTACGCCTACAAAATCATTAACCAGTAATTACTCTTCCGTGGTTTTTTTTTTTCATTTGGCAATATAGTTTATAGCAACGTCTAGGAGAAATTAACCAATGTGTCAAATGACATGACTGACAGCTTTTTAAGCAATTTTGATATACAAATGTATTCTAAAAGCATAATTGCAACAATAAAAAAAAGATTCGTTATATTTCGCGTGTGGTTTGATGCTGTCATCTCATCTTCTCAAAACAATGGAGGCGAAATGTTCAAAACTGTATGTAATGGGAGAATATTATATTTTCACGTGAAAAAAAATGCTACAAAAAAGTAATATTTATCTAATACGACGATAGTGGAAAACAAGTACATAATATTATGACCTCTTCGTTTCTCTGCATATATATATATATATATATATATATATATACATATATATTGCGTAATGGAAGAAGGTTTGTAAAACAATTTGAAACATTTTGTATGGTACACTTTACATTTGTTTGTGTTATGCATACATATGCATACAATGTCGCTACATTAGTTATATAGTTACATTGATGAAATTATTAAATGAAGAGTTTGATCGCAAAAACCGATAAGTCAATTTTTGAAGTTTTGAAGTTCGGTCTCTGTCATAAAGTAAAAAAATACCTTTTAAATGATATATTGGAGACTACATAATAATACAAGTACAATGTTGAAGTTACGGTCAAAAGAAGCAAACATGTTCTTTTTATTCTCTTTAATTTTTGGACCTTTAATCGCAAATATCTCCATTTGGCCAAAATGGACTTATCGATTTTTGCGAACAATCTCTTCATATATATATACATACAATACCGCTATATTAAATGAAAAGTTGCATTGATGAAATGTATAAAAAATATGCTAGTGTTAGCCCCTGACCGAACAATCAATGCATCAATGAACATGGGATGAAATCAAATAAAATCATTAGAATTGCATTTTGCTTATTTGCTAAAAGTAGGTATTGTTCATTGTCATCTTAATGATGAGAGAGGGAGAGAGAGAGAGAGAGAAATATGGGAAAAGAAAACAAAAAAGCACAATCTAGATCCATAGCTTGATTAATAGAATCCTTGTTCCATTTCTCTCACTCTTTACACCAACGTTTGCAGAAACTAATAATTGTGCGCGTCTGTTTTTATTTTCTGTTACTTATTTTACTCATTTCCATAAAAAAAAAACACTGGAAAGACTCCGTCAATCACTTCTTCAAAGTTTTTTTTTTCTTATGACATGTATCAGGACATATGAAGACCTTCTCACATCACAATTGTAAGAAACAGCCTTTAGACATGCTCTACTAAAAATCCACAGTTGTATGCGACCATTGCAGGTTGTAAAATTGGCTCTACCCTACAGTTTCATACACTGCAGTCTTATTTAACAGATTGAATATTTTCAAATGTATCCCTTTTTAAAGGTCAAGTTGTGTTTTTGTTGTAGCTGTCGGTGGTCTTTGTTTTTTTTTTTTTATCCGCGGGGAAGGGGGGGGGGGGCACAACGCATGATCCATTTCATGGGTATGGGTGCGTACATTCGGACTCCAACCTCAACTTTATTTTACGTAACTTTTGTTTTCATCAATAATGCAATGTACACATGAATTAAAGGAAACCAAAACCCCAAGAGAAATGTGGACTGAGTGAAAGCAGCAACATTAGTAGAACACATCAGTAAAAGTTCGAGGGAAATTGGACAATCGATGCAAAAGTTACGAATTTTTCAAGTTTTTGTGTTGGAACCGCTGGATGAGGAGACTACTAGAGGTTATGATGTCATGAGTGGACAACAATTATAAAGAAAACATATAGGGAATTCCACAAGAATTAACTTTTCTAGCATAACGAAAGATCACTTGACTAACCGTTTTCAGAAAGCAAGGGGAATAATTGCTATATAGCCTTAACAAATATCAGTATCAAGTTGATAGAATGCGTAATTTTCATGAAAATTTACTTTTTTTGTGGAATTTCCTCTACATTTTCTTTATATTGTTGTCCACACATGACATCATAACCTGTAGTAGTCTCCTCATCCAGTGGTTCCAACACCAAAACCTTAAAAATTCTTAACTTTTGCATCGATTGTCCGATTTTCCTCAAACTTTCACTGATGTGGTCTACTAATTTAGCTGCTTTCACTCAATCCATATTTCTCTTTGGGTTTTGGTTTCCTTTAATAGACCACAGTAAAGTCATGTGGTTTCATCCGTACAACTTTTTTCATGGAAACAATCGTGTGAACTTATTACTCGAAGTGCTGTCTCACAGATTAAATATAAGCGTGTGCTTTCATTTGGTTCATGTTTTAAGGCGTATCGTGTCATGTCGGCCGTGATAAGGCAAAGGAACGTAACTCAAAATTTGGGCATTTTGAGTTATGAGCATATGGCTCCTAAATAAAATGCGCTCTTTTTAATGATGAATGTCTCAATTCTCAAATGTTTACCATTTCAGAGATAAAAAGCGTATCTTACACACCTTTTTCACAACTTTGCCGTTTCCAGCTAGGCAAAACAACGTAACCTGAGATACGTATAGAAATGACAAAGAAAGCATTTTCGCTGTTACGGCAAATGAACGTATCTTTACATACACTGTTTTTTCATGGTGGTTTCTCAAGAAAAAAGAAGGAAATTGCGACGCCAAACGAACGTATGTCATCATACAGCGCTTTGCTGTATAAAATCAGGGCCATGCGCGCTACAGTCAGCACGGCAAAACAACGTATCAACATCGTGGCCATCACAACACACGCTACACTGCATAACTCTATGTGTATTAGACCTACGGCTACGTGCTGCAGATCCATTTCAGCCGCGGCAGTGATTGTATGTAGTACCGCCGCTGCTGCCGCGCCGCTTGCGACAACAGCTTTTGAAAAAGCAGAGTTACACCGACTAGTTGATTGCAGGCAAGCTTTGCTGCAGTGTGAACCATGAAGTCATTCTAATTGTTCTGTTTTGCAGTCATGGAATGGATATTCTCCTGACCAGTTAATGCTACCACAAAGAAAATCAGCGGTAACATCGGTAAGTTTTACGTTTTTTTGTCAGGCCTAAGTTTGATCTAGCCCGACCAGAAGCCGTGCGAAGTACGTCGATTGGGCTGTACAGACTGGACGACAGTACGCTTTGCTAGTAGGGTCCAGTACTTTCGGTAATAGTTTTCACTTAGATTTAAGAAATCGATGAGTAAAAAAAAATAAACAAAAAACTCAGCAAGCTATGAAAATAAAGAGCAAACTTACAGCTACGAGTATGACAGCCTTTCCTTTCGGTGAGCTTGGCAAAACGTGGCTCATTGGTATGGTTGTGGTTGTGGTTCTACTAATGTAATAAGGACTATGTAAATGTAGGATACTTGTACTACTACTAGTTGTCTAGTAGATCAAGTAGTGACTCTCAAAAGAAATTTACCTATGCGCAAATAAATTAAGTGGACCCCAATATACTGTAATGATCATCGACTTGACGTCTTCTACCTCAAATTCAGTTTTGGTCTAAAAGTCTAAAAAAGTAACAGCTTTAAATAGTAAACAGTAGACTCGACTTCAAGCTAATGACAATAAAGCTTGATACTGATGAATTCCATTTAGTCTTCAGTGGCAACATGAACTGATGGAAGACGATATGTTCTAATAATGACATTAACATCATTACTTTGGCAAGAAAAGCAAGGACAACAAATAATGTTTGGTCTACATCTTTGGTTAAACACAAGTAGTCTTAGATCTTGTTTGTTATTTCTTGAAAGGATGAAGATTATGATTGTGGTGTTTTCATACATACAGGAATACTATCCACTTAAAATTAGCCTACAAAAATAAAGTCATATTTAATGGTACTCTGTACCTGCTAACTATGGAAGCCTGATTTATCTTTTTATTTTATTTTTTTTTTTGGGGGGGGAGTATTCTTTGTGGAGTTTTAGGCAGCTGTACATATTCTTTAAAACATTTTTTTTTGTTCATTTCGATACAAAAAATGCATTGTAGACATGGTAGATCCTATACATGTTATACGTTCCACCCCTCCCCATAAAAATGTTGAGGGCAAAAGCTCATAGAATTCAAATATCTATTCTTAAGTTAGGTGGTTTTAAATACTATGGAAAGTTCAAATATCCAGACCCAATCGTGTACTTTAGATGATATTAACATTCGTGTTGAAATACATATTTCCATGTCTCTCTTTTCAGTGTCCACACCAACCGCCAGCCTAGACCAGCACAGAAAAGGAATGCAGTGTATCAAGTACAATAAAAGGTACAAGTTGAATAATCACCTATTAATTCATACAACAAAAGTAGAAGAAGGGGGAAGAAATGAATCCCACCTTTGTCATTATCACTGGCGACACAAGCCGGCATTTGGAAGAATTATAAAAGAAAAAATAAAAGAAGGCAGAATCCATGATGATGACTCTTTGATAATTTGAGAATACCACATTTCACAGTTCATTCCTTAGCGATAAAAAAAAAAATAATATTAAATGAAAACTGACGAGATAGTTACCATTCTCTCTCAAAAACAAACACACAGCCTTGTATATCCTCAAGGGGTATTTGTATGATGTTGAATGATAGATATTGTGAGTGTATTTCGATATTAAAATAATACTCATTCTCATTTCCTTTGCTTTTTTTTTTTGGCAGTGGGAGGGAGTCTGTGAGAGAGGATTTGTTACACACAACCATGTCTAATGAAGAATTTAATCACATAATATAACTAAAGCAGAGTTGAAATTCACTAGTTGTCTTTTATGGAAAATACAGAGTGCCTTATTTTGTGTTAAATATTCTTTTCCGTTTCTTTTACATTTTCCTGCAGTGGTCTACCGAGCAGTTCGAAAGCAGAGAAAAGAGCAACTATACAAATTTCAGAACAGCTGTGCACGCCCGTCAGAATCTCATGAAAGATGGAGTGGATTGTGCACTAGATCAGTCAACTCTAGAAGAAAAATAATAACACTCGGATTGTTTATATAGGATCAGGTAAATCTTTCACAGTTAAATTAAGAACTCGCAAAACTCAACTGTGAAGTGTTAATGACTATTCTCACGTTATGAAGGCACAAGAAAGATTTTGTTTTTATATTAATATGAAACTAAAGGTTCTATTTCGAAAAAAAAATATGATGAGGGCTTATTGCTGATGATGATGACTATCAACTTTAGGTAAAACTATCACTTGTTCATATCAAATATTGTTGTAAATGCTTGCCCTCAAAATCAATATCATGTCGATGGAAACATGTCAACATATTTCAGAAAACCAGGGAAATGGTAACCTTATTTCCTGCAAAATTTTCATATTTTATTTTGAGCCTAATCCCTCCGGGAGCTCTCAGACAACGCAGATGTATTGCAGCACAGCAAATCGCTGTTGTGATAAGACGTTTATTGAAATGTGTTTAAAGTGAATACTGTTGCAAATTTTCGTTTAAGCTGCCTAATAATTGTTCTTTACCCAAGTATTTACTTCTTACTACACTTGATCTTCAACAACAGTAAGGATTAAACATGTTATGTGTGCTATTTATAATTTCTAATTTGTAGATGTTCTGATCTTCCAAGGTAAAAATTGATGCGAAGGTCTGATATGGTAATAGTATAACTAATCTCCAGAAAAAAAAAAATGTTCTGTCGAAAATTTTGTTCCCCGGGTTTTGTTCAACTGTGGTACGTATGTAAGCTACTTTACTCGGGAAGTAAATTACATTTTTTTTCTTTCTTATTAACCATCATGATAACGTTTAGTTACTGCTGATTTGCTTTCAATGTGATAAAAGCATAATGGCGTGTCAAACTCTCTCTAAATTTTAATAAGAAAGCGTAGACATCTATGTCATATTTTTAAGACTTGCAAATAATCGAATGATTTTTGTAATGCTGTTGTCTTTGAGAAACAGATGTACACACATTTTTTTCCCTATAAACCTTTTAGAAGATGTAAATCAGTCTCTGCATCTACATTTCTGTCATGTCTTTCTCAAAGTTATTCTACTGAGAAAATGTTTGCAACTCTGACAAGTCTGAGGTGTGTATGTGTGTGTGTGTTTTGTGTATTTTTGTACTTGCTTGGTTGTGTGTATGTGTGCGTGTGTGTGTGTGTGTATGTGTGAGTGGTCAAGTTACACCTAAAAACATTAAAACCTGGATTCATGATTACCTGATAAATCATTGTTATTATTGTTGCTGTTCAAAGAATTGAGGCATATTATCATTAGAAGTTTTAACCTTACGGACACAATTCATGCAATCAACCAAACATTAACAACTTATAACGATAAACAGAGTACAAAATATCATTCTTTCTGTTAAAATCCTTTCATCTCAATGGAAATCGTTAAATAAATCAAAGAAAAGATAGAAATTAAAATAGGAGTCTCAATAGCAACACATTAAATTGCGTGTATGTGTCTTTGAAACGAAGTGCATGTGCAGATGTCTATACAAATTTTTCAATACCCATTTGATTTTATTTTTTTTTTGCCAGTTCTCATACAGTCATAATATTTGCCACTCATGCATTGTCATACTAAAAATTATACATATTTCAAGTTCATCTTAATTGTAGCACATGGCATAAGAAGTGTCATGAAATCCAATTTACAGACTTTACCCAAACTCGTACTTTAGTTGTCAATATTAATCCAAATCCATGTTTTTGTTAAAACAACATGAATGATAAACCAAATACAATGTATAATTTGTTCCCAATGAAAAATCTTACATCAAGGGATAAAAAGCATACACTTAAGGATAGTAAAAAAAAATGGACATCTCAATAAACTATAAACTGTATATGCAAATAAAGAGAAACAAACATTTACAGTGATTGGTAGATAACAACTAATTACATTTTAGCACATACTCGGTAAGTTTTCAGAAAAAAAAATGAAAATGTTCACTTGCATCGATAATTTTGCAAGCTATTGTGTTTTACTATTCTTGATATATATTTAAAAACATATAACGGGACTTTTATTATCCAGTTAAGAAAATTGTCAAATAAATAAATGATAGAGGTTGTTGCCATTGAGTCGGGATACGTCATTCTGCCTAATTACATTGATGAAAGGGTTAAGGCGCAGATATTTGTAAGTCAAGATACGTTCTTTTGGCATACTGAAGTGGCTTCGCGGGAGAATGCTTACGCGCCGTAAGTCAGGATACGTTTTTTTGCCTAATTGATATGTTGCCGCGTGAGGATTCTCGCACAACGTAAGTAAGGATACGCTCTTTTGGCAAACTAGAATTACGCATCAGCACAGTGCTGTGATTCGGTAAAATGCTGTATCTATTCTAAACATGGCAATTACTCTAAAACGGGAAGTCCTATTTTACTGAAATTTTATCGAGATATTCCTTATTAATGCCTAAGAAACTTGGCTGCTTCAAAAGTGTTTTACTCCTATGACGGAAAAATGGGAACCAATTGAATTTTCAAACTCGTTTTTCTCAGAACATGATATTCTGAGTTACGTTGTTTTGCCTTATTACGGCCGATGTAAGTAGCGAAAGATTTGTTCATTCCTTTCTTCTTATTTTTTTTTATGAAGACATTAATCAGTGATTTTACGAAGCGTAAGTATTAGTTTAGCTACTCCGATAAAAAGTGGTCCAACTTATAAAATGGTTATATATTGAATATGTGTGTCTGATGGAATAACTGCAATGTGCTAGTGAAACGCTTTATATGCCAGCATCATTAGCAGCATTTTTATGTATCTTCGGAATATAGCAAGAAGGGATAATGAATGGCAAGGTACTGATTATGTACAAATACTTTTTGTGTGTGTATGTTAGTTTTGACTATACTCTGTCTCATTCTTGTTCTTTTTTTTTCTTATTTCTGTACTGTGTATTTCCTTTTAAATGAATAATAATTATGAGTATTCTCTTTCCTGAAGAGAGACAAATGAATTAACTTGAACTTTATCATGAACTCGAAAATTCGCTGTCGTCTCCCCTCCCCCTTCACTCTCTCTTTCCTTTTCATTGGAAGAAAGATGCCTCCAATAGGGCACAAAAATGCGGTAAAATAATTGTATATTAATTATGTAGATGTTGTTTTATAATCTAGATTTAAGCATGCACTTTTAGAGTCTCTATATATCACATCTATTGCATCTATCTATCGCAAAGCAAGAGGGTAGTAATGGGAATCAATGTATACCCATAGAGTCATACAGTGGGATTACTTTCTTATAGTATTTTCTACTAACTAGGGGAAGAGTATTACTACAAAAAGGAGGTTGATGTAACCATGCAGGCGTGTGAAGACTGGCGTACATAGTTACGTTTATGTATTTGTTGTGTTTGTCTATGAGTTTGTTTGTGTTTATAGATTGTATATTTCTTGTTTTTTAATAGTAGAACTAACCCACACCCGCACGCATACACACACACACACACACACACACACACACACACACTCACTCACATACTTGCGAAAATCCTTCTACGCTGAATTCGCAATTGAGTATATGAATATAAAAACGACCCAAGTCCAATTTTTGGCCAAATTTAGTTTGACATGGGAAATTGTAGCTTATGAATGGACTCATCTTGTGTGTAAATGATAAATCCTAATTACCCCCGGAAGTGCCTGAAATGAATGAGTTAAATCTTATATTAATGTAAGAATGAAGGACTTGGGTCATTCTTACATTCATATAATAGCGCCCTCTCTCATCCTTCTCCCATCTCTATAGCAGAATATCATGTATATGAATCAAAGAACGACCCAAGTCCACCACACAAAATGGCCTCTCCACAATTTATGAATGTAAATGTTAATTGTCATAATAATTTATGTTCTAATTTGTATGTACAATGTTGCCTTCCCATCACAGTTAAATAAAATATTATTGGACAAATAAACAAGATATGAAGTTTTTTTTAGTTTACTCGAAATGATCTTCCATGGACTTGGGTCGTTCTTATATTCATATACTCAATTAAAAAAAAAAGTAATCTCAGTCAAAATCCACCACTCAGCCGAAATGTTACCGAGGAAAGTCAAAAGAAATAACACAAATTGTTTGAAGGAAAATTAGTGCATCTATAATACCACATGATTTCTTTTTAATTGCAAAAGACGTTGTGACACTTATCGTTGCTTTTACAAGTTCACTATGACGCGCCTATGACTACGGCAGCTAATAACATCTACACAGGTAAAAAGCCACGCATTCAATACGATTGCTTACAATCACAATGACATAGGGGGCGCTGTGGCATTAGAGTGAATAAGACTCCAAACATTACTGTCTACATACTCCCCATTGGAGAACTCGAGATCGATTCCCGTCCAGTTCTTTGGACAAGATGTTTTACACTCTCGATTCAGATATATGGGTACTTGAAAACGCAAGGGTGATAATAATGGCAAGGGCCCAAGCACTCTGGTAGATCAGTGGCAACATGAAAAGGCAACCCCTGGCCCCATGGACAAACATTTCCTCCTTTTTATATAAATGTTGTTTTTATTTTAAGGCACTTATCTTCGCTGAGATGACAAGACCAGGTATCTGAAGTTTTTAGTGAAAATGACTATTTTTATTAACGGTCAAATAAGCGGTTTAGTGATGTCCTGTCCAAATCCTAACCGTCTTAACCAAAAAAAAAAATAAAAAATAAATAAAAAAATGAAGCCGCCACGGCATGTCCAAGGAAAGGCTCTCCAATTCGCTATAGTGCCTTGACGACCATGTTTGTTTGTTTGTTTGTTTCTTTGTTTTTTTGCCTCATCTGAACATTTGACATTTTGTAGATACGAAGTCTCGCGCCCCAGCGTCGTTGTACAATTCACAGCAAAGAATGGCCTCATACAAACCCGACATTGATAGTTGAAGCGTACACTGTATTATAGGGACAATTATAATAAAGTCATCTCACGATCAGCTACGCCTATATACACTGACTCCTGTAATGAATACTCCGCGTGCAGAAGTACCCGTGCGGAGCCTAATTTTCTTCTGTACTTCTGTGCGATAAATTTACAAATAAGCACACCTTTTTTAAATAACGAGTACACCGAAAGGAGGACTGCTCAAATGCCTAAAATAAATTGTGCAAACATATCACTATCAAGTGGAAATGAGTTCGTTCTGTACAAGTCGCTTCAAAGGAATACGGACTATTGTTCCTATTTACATTGCATTTACTAATATCTGTTGTTTTTTTAATTCTTTTTTTTTACTCAAACCTGAGGATTGAAAGTTGTGCAAATATTATATGAGTGAAATCAGGGAACGCTATTGTTTTATTACACTAGGTCTAGTTAAATATATTACATAATCAACTTGCCACGAAACCTCTTCTGAGTCTGGAATTCATTTTCGTCGGCATCTTTCCATTGAAGGATAAAAAGGCAGAAACATCAATAATTGACGAAACTGTTAGACAAATATGATGATTATCACATTCTGTCAATTAGCCCATGAAGGTTTTATATACACAACTCTTTCAAGCACTAAAGAGACCATGATCATTGAGCCCATATTGTCCGTACTTTGCACGATCACATCAAACCAAGTGGCAGATGTTCTAACAATAAACCTTTAAGATATGATGAAATTAGGTTTTTTTATGTGAATACAAGTCTAATTTCATTTTTCAAGCACATAAAAGCATATATACTCTATCATAACACCTAGCTGTATCTATTACAGTGCGTGTTAATTGTACTTCAACTGAATGTCTTCAAAATTGCTTTTTATGTAAGCAGGTGAAAACTGCACGACACTTGGAAAATGCAGTATTTTTTATACAACCCACAAGCTTGACAAAAAAATACACTCTAACTTTACCGTATGTCCCAACAAAACTTACAACGGTAACCTCCGCAACCTATAGCTTTAAATAGTGAATCAATCCAAATACGATTTCAGGGTTTGAAACTATAACTCACTGCCCACAAAATGTTACAGAAAATCCCTTTCGATTTGCTTCACTAGTCGAAGAGAAATGAAAGATTTTGTAGGGCGTGTCAGAAATATCTTCGCTCCAAGATATGTCTAGTGCCTTCACACATAAATTTGCATTTCTAAGCGCATCCAAGTGCTAAACTTGGAAGAAGCAGACTCATAACATGCTTTTATAATCCACATTTTTCTGTGACCGCTTAACCAAATCGATTTTATTTTTTGGCAAAAAAAAAGCAAAGATGTTATATTTCTAGACCATGAAGTTGCATTTAGATGGTTTAATCATATTGGGTGTTATGAATGCAAAAAGTGGACTGTAATTTTTTGGGGACATAGTGTAGTACTACGGTTTGCTTCCATTAGTACGAAGAAAATTGTTTTATAAAGCTGAACATAAATTTCTTCAAGGCATGCTTTCAAAAGTTATTAGATTTGGAAGCGAAGAGTGTGTACAAGGTTTTTCAGAAATGAAATGGGGACTCTAAAGACACACCTAATCACACTATTCGACCAAAAAAGCTCGAGATAAACTGCTAAAAATACACTTTTCTTGTCTAACACTTTCTTTAAATCAATCTGTCAATGTCATGAGCAATAACACCTTTCAATGAATTCAATACACGTATAGCCCCTAGTTCCTTGAATTAAATTTCTGATGTCACGTTCACTTATTTTCGAATCATTTAAGCCATATCCGATTATACAACCACATCCGTTACAAGCGCACGCACAGTGAGTGGTGATTGTCGATTCATTTCTAGAGTTAACAAAAAGAATGGAATTTCCATCTTCCTCCGGAGCCAAAACCAGTGAGTATTCCGATGAAGTTGACCCGGAGAGGAGCCGGGTCGGTCCAGTCGAGGAAGGGAGAAAGGTTGCCATGACGACCCATCCTGATATGACCCTTGTCAAAGGTTAACCAGAAGTGATCGTAACGTGGAATGCCAGATAGCTTGGCATCGGACGCTATCACTTTTATTCGCACGTCGCACTCATGTCCTAAGCTGGTCGGACTTGTACAATTTCGCTGTATTTTAGCGAGACCATCTGAAACATCAACAGTCACACCTGGTCCGAGAGGGGAGAGAATAAAAAGAATTGATGTTACTTGGCGCACTTTGTGTGAGGATGTTTCTGTGTGGTTAGTCTGAAGTTTGAATCCTAACAAAGCGTCTAATACACAGAAAAGATTCATTCATTTCAGCTAGCTAATGAAGAGACGGATTCAAATTTAACTCTTATGCGACAGGGACAATAGACAATTTGCACAACGCTATGGGATTTTCGGACGGGTGCCAACCCTCACTCAGAGCACAAAAAGAAAAAAAAATGGTTAAGTTCGAGGAGGAAACAGGCCGTGGCACCAACTTTGTGTATTTCAATACTATTGATGGTTCAAATGAAGAGTTTAATCAACTTTAAACAGGCACAATTTTCTCGCGCCTAACTCTACAACAAATAAAGCAAAAAAAGTATATAGTAAAGAGCTCCAGGAATATCATTCCCAAGTTGACTTCTGGAGATGTAAATAATATAATTTAAAAAAAAATCGCTCCTGCCTACCGATATCGTGATGTTGATCAGCAACAGTAAAGAGTTGCAATAAACACCATGACCGTTACCTTGAATAATACACAAAATCACTACAACTTGCACAGGTTTCATGACTTACGTAATAGGATCTTGAAACTTCGATTCAAATACTTATGATATATGCAAAATGCTCCGTGAGTTAGTTTATGGTAAGAATATTACGCTTATAATTATCTTGTATAAAACCTGCCGTGAGAAAACTGCGTGAATGATAATGAGTTTAGTTAGGCTTGATTTTAGCAGACTTTACTACCGATGACATCACCCAAGCAACCGTTTTTCCTCTCATGCTTTTCTTACAGAGTTAGGGTAAATTCTGTCATCTCCTGCCGATTGCGCAAGTACTGATAGAGTAACATAATATATGTAATTATAACCCTGCTCCTCAAAACAAACAAAACATCGCCAGACATGACTTTTTAGTTAAGACCATATTCTGAAAGAGCAGACTTTAAGCTTCAAAATTTCTGCCCGTTTTATGATACCAAATTTTTGCATAATGTAAAAGAAGACCCGCTCTTTCAAAAAATATGAAAAAGTCAAGTTCGGCTAAGTTGACCCATTTCACTTATTTTCAGTCCTCACGCAAAATCAGTGTGTGCGACTTTATGTTCGTTTTGAGATGCACGGTCACACACACACACACACACACACACATATATAAATATATATATATATATATATATATATATATATATATATATATATATAATGTATACAGATTTCCAAAAGTTCTTAAATAAATCCAAAAATTATCTGGGTAACGGTATTCATTAAGGTATAAGATCAATATCGTTAAATATACAAACCCGCAATGTGATATATATATATATATATCTTTTTTTCGCACAACGAGAGATGAGAGTTTACCTATGCGGTACATGTCGGCTACACTCAAATTTTCCCCAGACAAGGCGATTTGTGCGTTGTAGCTAGTGCTGACCTCAAAATCCATAACCAACGAGTTATTGAGCAGGTAGAAACCAGGAAAGATGAAATTCCGCTCATATTCGTTTTTAGTGTGGATTACCTGACAACCTATGATTTCAATAGGAAAGGAATGTTATTTATCATTAGAGTATTGTATTCATCCGGTATATGTTGTATTCTTTATTTGCTATATAATTATGTTTGCTTGTTTTGTGTTTGTCATTTTCTTCTTTGCTGACATGTTTGAACATGTATTATACATATCATGAGGCAAATCTCTCGTTCGAAGAAGCTACACCCCTGTAGACAATGCCAGTGTATATCTTGACAATCAAGGACTTAAAAACCAAAGATATAAAACACCTGTTTCTTGACCCTGGCCTAATCTGCATCAGTCACCGCCACGGGGGGGGGGGGGGGGGGGGCACCCACGAGAGGAGGAGATTGTTTTGGTTTTGGCATGGGCTATGTAGCTCCATGGTGCGTGTGTGTGTCGACAAACTTCTACAATGCTCTCCTTCTTATTCCTGTATTTTCGTTATTTATGGGTCAATTTTTTTTTCGTTCGAAATTCAAAACGGATGACTATAGAATTTCTCAATAGAATATAAAATCTAAAACTTTAGCAAGAATAGAGAACATTGAGTGCACTTTGAATGGTCTGCCACAGGCAGATATCCTTATCACGCTCTTAGGTAATATGACAGCTGCTGCAGTCATTAAACCCTGTCTTGGCCTCCAGGTTTGCCACCCCTGAGTAGAAAGCTATCTTGCAGTGGCCAAATACATTTACTCCAACTTCTCAAACGGAGGAATCGTTAGGGGGGTATAGCACCCCATCAGCTTCGTTTTGCGACGGGGTCTCGCCTCAAACTGGGGTTTGACGGCATGATATATATATATATATACATATATATATATATATATATATATATATATATATATAATAATAATAATAATGATAATAATAATAATACTATTATATATATATATATATATATATATATATGTGACTCTGCACCTCAAAACAAACAAAAAGTCGCCAGACATGAATTTCTAGTTAAGACCATATTCTGAAAGAGCAGACTTTAAGCTATAAAATGATGTATAACTCAATTCAAATGGTTTCTCCTAACCTATCTAAATATTGGAAAGAAAGCACAAACTCAGGAAATGTGTGAACTGAGAAAAGAGGCTCTGAAGTACAGTGTTTATTCAAGCGCTTAATCTTTACCAAACCGTGCTGGCTGTGCGATGAATGGGACAAAAAAAAAAGGAAGTAAACCACCAGAGTAACAACAATGAAGGGATTATTAGATTAGACTGAAATTAAGCATGCCTCATTAACACATTCTGTCCATAATCATTGCCAACTTTCAAAGCAGTAGCATTATCCTTTCAAAAGTTATTAGAGTTGAAAGTGAAGAGTGTGGACAGGGTTTTTCAGAAATGAAAAAGGGATTCTAAAGACACACCAAATCACACTATTCTACCAAAAATGTTCGAGATAAACTGCTAAAAAAACACACTTTCCTGCCCGTTTTATGATACCAGATTTTAGCATAATGTAAAAGAAGACCCGCTCTTATAGAAAATATGAAAAAGTCAAGTTCGGCTGGGTTGACCCATTTCACTTATTTGCAGCTTTATGTTCGTTTTGAGGTGCACGGTCACATATATACATACATATATATATGTATATATATATATATATATATATATATATATATATCTTTCCATGTTTGAAGCGCCATGAGCACTGGAAGGTGGACCTGTGCACTATACAAGTAGCCATTATTATTATTATTATTACTTGAATTATAATTATTATATCAGGCATTCGGCATGCTTGATAACATAAGTGCAAACATAAACATATATTGATATAATGCTCATGAACAGAATTAAACAAAATACTAATTAAAGTGTCGTTTTCAATATGAAATTCACTCATCAGAAACGACTAACATAAACAGTGAGCATCAATACCTGCCATTTTACATTTACGTACGTGATAAAATACACGAAAAGCCATAAAACTGGGACCTGAGTGTATATCATAAAAATTATCATTCTTGAAAGTAAAGAATTGAAAACAATCTAGCAAACTGTGCTCCTTCAAATGAAACAACTACTAAATCCTACTCATGTATAGGGCGACACAGTAACTCGATCAATACTAGTGTGCTTGTTGTATATTGCGTATGTCGTATGTTTTGTCGTATTTTAACTAACACTAACAAGGCTGCCACAACAAGCTGTTCATTTATTTCACATACGTACACACCTGGAAGCTAGCAACGTAAACACTATCGATTTACGGGTTTGATATGGGATTAGATACTGTTAACATATATATATATATATATATATATATATATATATATATATATTTATATATATATATATATATATATGGGTGAGAATTTTGAACGATGTACAATTGCCAATTTTCGTACCTTATGACATTCTTTCCCTTAGAACACGCCAGGATGATCTAAGAAACCAGATTTTTTCATGTCATCTCAAAGACTGGTAAATTTCCTTTCAGGAAATATATGGTTTGGTTGACTTTTGCCTGATATTTTTCATTTCACAAGGACTTTGAGCGTAAAAATACGGTAAAAACGCTATTTTCACAAAAATTGTTTTTCAAACTAATGATGTGCATTTTTAATGGTACGTGGCATCTAATATCTGACCATGTTCTGGATCTGACATATCATGGGTATGTACCACAAAATTATAAGAACTTTATGAGCACGTATAAAATTACAGAGAACAATTAAAATATCAAAGTCCTAAACAGACGAACGTCCGTGATGCTTTTATTTCTATCGCTGCTGCAAATTCTACTTTGTTGTCCCAACTGTAACGTATACGAAAATTTGGTGTTCCACCTAATGGACATATCCTGCAAAAATTGTACGTCTGCTGGCTGTACATGGGACGTAATATTCTTTTATGCAAAATTATACTGAGTTTTCGTCACGGACGTGCCTCCGCTATTTTCTAATAAAAATCGTAGCCCATGAAACGTTATTGGCGATATTGTTCTGAGTCGTAATCAACTAAGATCTAGCAACACGATAATATGTTTGTTTTGAGTTTCTGTCCATCCTTTGTCAAATAGGAACCGAAATTATATTTTTAGACGAACCTCCAAGAAAAAAAGAACGTCCGTGATGATTAAAACGTTTTCGAGTGGGACACCATCTTGCTTTGATGGCGAAGGTGCATTTTACCTTTGGCTCTCTAGCCGAGGAGCTGCATGCCATTTTTGGAGCGGACTGAGGTTCGTCCGCAGTTTTTGGACCATACAATTCACCAAAAACCAAGCAAATAATTAATATTTTCTCTGAAAATTCACCTCCTGATCCCCCTCTGAGCAATACATATGTTGTAAGGATGTCAAATTTCTTATAATTTGCATTGACAATACATTTTCAATTTTTTGAAAGAGTTAGGAAGGCTAGGTACTCTCTGCCGATTAGTTATCCGTCCTGGAACATGACCCTAGTAGTAGAACGAACGTCCGTGATAATTCCAGAGAACGTCCGTGACGTATGCAATCCCTCCGATAGGGATAACTTGTCCCGAAAGTGTCCTGTATTCTTTAAAACTTTTGGCTCGAATAGCGACAAATAAAGTTTTACAAAGTAGAAAATGAGTTTAGAGCAGTAGTTTCAGAATTTTTAAGGCGTTATGTGATCATGATGAACAAACAATTGAAAATTTACTCACAATTTTACGCTTGTTTTCCCTTTAATTATACATAAAACAGCTAAATGCTTAAAACAAAGTTATAGGAAAATGGAATTTTGCGTAATCTGTAATTTCTGTGCGTTTAAATTTCTTTCTAATGAGGTCCTGGAGACAATTTGTACTGTTACAGGTTCTGAAAGTTTCGCTCACGGACGTTCTGTCCGAGAAAGGAAATTTCTGACAATTACAAATATATCACTGCACATAAGATTAATGTTAGTTGAAAATATTACCAAATCACCGAGCCGCTCATACCCGAAAGTGAATAGCGTTCAGCACTCAATTTACCTGTAATAACAAACGGAAAACGTTTGTTTCACGGATGTTCGTTGGTTGAATAAGTCAGTGGATTACATAGTAGGAGAAAGAGGATCAGTGCCACTTTTTAGTGACAGGTGCTCTAAGTGTTTATCTTTTGAGTACGGTAGCTGCCGTCTCAAACAGAACACATCCAGTTTTGGTCTCCATAACGGACGTTCGCTGTAATTGTCATGATATTAAATGCCTTAATTCATTCTTATTTTTCTCTTCATGACGATTTTTCTCTCATTCCCTCAATAGCCTGAACATGCTGCGACCAAACTGAAAACAAAAACAATACAAAACAAACCAAAACAAATCCGAAAAGTGCTACGCAATCACATTCAGGATAATGACGGAAGAAGTCTGTAATGAGCATGTGTTGAATAAGAAACCGAAAAGTTTCAAAAGGACGTGGAAGCAGTTGAATGAAAATGACTGAGAAACAGAGAAGGGATCGAGCTCCAACACACAGAGAAAAGAATTGCCAGTGCACTCCCGTTATACCAAATTCCTCTGGAGAAGTTTTTGTTTGTTTATGTTTTTTATTCATCGAAATGCCGTCACAAGCAAACAAAAATCATGCAGTATACAATTATTGGCTGATGAAACACACAATTCCTCCGGTTATCATCACATGGTGTTGTTTTATACTCATCAATGAAAAGCAATATTCATTTGTAATTTTTTCCAAGATTTCTTTTTTCATTTTACATTTAAGAGACAGAGAGATCGTCAATTTGTTTGTGCTTTTGTGCTTACATTGAAAACATATGTTAAAAAAGTAATTATTAAGAATAGGTTTAAGGTCGCACTTTGATACGTTCGCTCTTCCTAAGATTCGTTACTCCGATGTCCAAAGGTTTGTTATTCCAAAATGAAAAAAAAAATTGTAGTTAATTCAGGGGGTTTGTTATTAGAAATGTTCTTCGAAAAATAGATATTAAGGATCATTATTTTTAGGTCCGTTCTTCTAAAAGTGGAATGGGCCTGATATTCGTTTAGGTGAAAACGGTTATTATGAGGTTTTGAAATTGGAGGATTTTAGTTGTTAACTTGTTTCTCCACATTTGGATAAGCGAACATAATTTTTCATGTTCCAATTAATAAACCTTTCGGTTAACCTTCGGAGATTCCTATCATTTACCGAATAAAAAAGCTTCATAATTATACGAACTCTATCAATTTTCGTATTGACAAACTGTATGAATAACGAGCCTCCGAAATGACGCGCTACAAAAGGTGTGTTATAACAAACCATATTGTATAATATCGAAGTCACAAACATCCATCCAAGTTATATGGACTTATTGTGTCTTGTTATGACGAAACTTCGCAGTATCGAACCTATTATCATTTCTGACTAATATAATAACACAAATTCTCCTCGGTAACAGTGTGTAACACAAGGAGCAAACACAGAGGGATTTCTTCCTAACGTATTCGTTTGCCCTCCCCAGCTAAACTTCGTATTTCTATAACGGAACACATTTCTGTTGTTTTTCTATATTAATTCTTTGTCATAATTTTAGCTGTGATCATGTTCGTTATATAAAAAGCAAATTTTTCATTGTAGACTTTATATAACAAGGTTAGGACCTGAATATTTACTTAATGATAACGAAATTTTAATAAATATATTCGTTCTCAAGGATGGACTACGTCACTGAGATTACACGTACGTTTGTACGTTCATTTACGAGAGATTGAAAAACTGTTTTCTTTGATTCCTCAGTATAAGAAGATAAACAAGCTTATATAATTGGGAATTGGTAATATCTATTCAGGATTTTGTAGAGGAGTTTGTTCTCGACATGAAATTGCTGTTTGTTGTGAGTAGAATGCGTTTTCAACTCAAGAGAGCTGCATTGTTCAATATCTTGTTTGTTCCGAACGTCCGTGAGCTACATGCGAACCTCCGTGATGAAAACTATGCTATGTTTGTTGGGTTATAGAAACTGCCCAGATGAGATACATCTTAAAAAGGTATATTATTATTTGGGAGTGAGGATTAAAGTATGGGATAGTGAAATAAGAGGTGAAAATATTGAGTTTCTGTAAAATGCGCGTAAAGTTAAGAAAGTGTTTAGCGGAAGAGCAATATTTCCACAGAAATGACGAATTTAGTTAAATCATCAGTTGTCTACCATTACGTACAGGTTAAGAGTACAAGCTTAATATTCTGCAATCACGTACACATGTCCCTTAAGATATTTCGTTAGGATTTTGAACTGAATCAGATCTTCGGAAACTATGTTAAATGGTATTCAAATGTATGTGCAGTACTATTCCTCACGGACGTTCGCTGCTCTGGACATGGTAAACTTCAGCGGTGAATAAAAACTTGTTCCTCTGGGAAAATCCTAGTATAATTGGGTTCATATTAAAGCTTGAGTTATACTCTTTCAGGTAAGATGAATGACTTGGAGAATTTCCTACTTTTTAAATTTTGCCTTGTTTTGGCTCAATTGTACATCGTTCAAAATTCTGACCCATATATATATATATATATATATATATGTATATATATATATATATATATATAAATTATATATATATATATATATATATATATATATATATGTGTGTGTGTGTGTGTGTGTGTGTGTGTGACCCTGCACCTCAAAACAAACAAAAAGTCGCCAGACATGAATTTTTAGTTAAGACCATATTCTGAAAGAGCAGACTTTAAGCATTAAAATGATGTATAACTCAAATCAAATGGACTCTCCTAACCTATCAAAATATTGGAAAGAAAGCACAAACTCAGGAAAAGTGGGAACTGAGAAAAGAGGCTCTGAAGTACAGTGTCTATTCAAGCGCCTAATCTCTTACCAAACCGTGCTGGCTGTGTGATGAATGGTACAAAAAAAAAAAAAAAACAGGAAGTAAACCACCAGAGTAACAACAATGAAGGGATTATCAGATTAAGCTGCAATCAAATATGCCTCATTAACACATTCTGTTCATAATTAATGCCAACTTTCAAAGCAGTAGCACTACTTTTCAAAAGTTATTAGAGTTGAAAGTGAAACGTGTGGACAAGGTTTTTCAGAAATGAAAAAGGGATTCTAAAGATTCTCAGTTCACACTTTTCCTGAGTTTGTGCTTTCTTTCCAATATTTAGATAGGTTCGAAGAGTCCATTTGATTTGAGTTATACATCATTTTAAAGCTTAAAATCTACTCTTTCAGAATATGGTCTTCACTAAAAATTCATGTCAGGCGACTTTTTGTTTGTTTTGAGGTGCACGGTCACATATGTTCTAATTTGTTTACATAATGTTGCCTTCCAATCACAGTTAAATAGAATATTATTGGACAAATAAAAAGATATGACTTTTTTTAAGTTTACTCGAAATTGTCTTCCATGGACTTGGGTCGGTCGTATATTCAGATACTCATATATATATCTTTTTTAGCAGATCTTCGTACTACAAACTATTGATGGGTTTTCACCAAGTACCTCTTGTTTTGAAATATCTTTTTCGAAAGTGCGTGGTGTCATGTTGCATGAGTGCACTTTGATTTGATTTGATTTGATTTGATTTGATTTGAATTGATTTGATTTGATTCGATTTATTTATTCTCTTCATGGCATCTGTTTGTGACCTCATCTGTCAATTATTGCTAAAGTACTACTATGATTTAAAAAAAAAAAAGACATAGGAATGCACCCTCCCCGGCGGGAACCGAGTATAACTTGTATGTTTCCGTGCCATGTCTTTTGTTAGTCACATCAGAAACGTGCATATGTGTGTGCGTGTGTGTGTGTGTGTGTGTGTGTATGTGTTTTAATGGAGGGGCAGGTGCAGTCCAATATCTTTTGTTAAACATCTAAGTATTTTTGAAATGATTGAGAGATGAGGTCACAAACAGAATATTGCTTTATTTTTTATTTTTTTTTTTAGTTTTGACTGTCTTTTTGTACACGTTGTATGTGTTTATGGGTCGGCGTATCCAAATAATCTAAAGATACTTTAATAGAAACAACAATATTCAAAATAAACGGAATATTTCGAGATATTCATTTCACCGCAGACATGATGATGAGGTTTTCATAGATCCACAAATCAGCATGGATGTGTACGTCAAAGACCCTTTAAAGCAAAACGTAAGCATACCTACGTCTGAAAATGTAGACTTATAACAGTCTTACAATAGATTACGTAAACAAAAAAAATTATGATATATTTTGATTATTGTGGTGCAGTTGTAAAATGTAAAAGACAGGAATATTTTTTTTCAGGGTTCCAGGGCTGCCGGCTCTTGGGGGGGGGGGGGGGGAACAAAGGGTCAATCCTAACAACTACCCTAGCACCTCTTTCCCACCTTTTTAAGGGAATAATCTCTGAATATAAACAACCCCTTAGTGAGTTATAGGTTATATAGTCACATGTATTTTTTTTCGCTTAATTTTGACTGCTCCCCACACCAGATAACTACACGTGAAGTCACAGATATTTTACACCATAGTAGCAACCCCCATGTTTACATTGATTGAAAGACAGGAGAGAGAGAAAAAAAATATATATACACTCACTTTGTATATATAAATGTCGCCAAGTATTAAGTGACTTTACAAATGAGTGAGTGATTTCAATAAACTGAATGCTGATTCACAGGAAAATGTACACATTCAGCTCTACCATGTTTAAAAATTAAGAGTTTGTTTGCAAAAACCGATAAGTCCATATTTGTCAAATGGAGATATTTGCAATTAAAGGTCAAGATAAATAAAAAGAATAATAACATGATATATATAATGACAGAGACCGTACTTCAAAATCTTCAAAAATGGACTTATCGGTTTTTGCAAACAAACTCTTCAAATATTCAAGCCAAGAAACCCCCTGGAGTCGTATCACTACTGGATAAACGACCACTTTACGGTCGCATGCAAATCTTTATCAACATCACTATATTTAGCGGGAGCGCGGGAACATTGCAAGCATACAGGCATATTATTTTACAGTATCGTATAATTCTACTCAGCTGAGGTGCTTCTAAGGGTGTACGTATGAAGAGGTTGTTCGCAAAAGTCGACAAGTCCATTTTTGAAGATTTTGAAGTACGGTCTCTATCATAAAATACAAAATAATACCTTTTCAATGATATAACTTATTGGTCACTACATAAAGGTACATTTTGAAGGTATGGTCAAAAGAAGCAACATTTTTCTTATTATTCTCCTTATTTTTCTTGACCTTTAATTGCAATTATCTCCATTCGGCAAATATGGACTTATCGATTTTTGCGAACAAACTCTTCGTATATTTCGAATTGTCATTTATCCTCACATGACTATTCTTACGAAGAGTGAACTGCACGTCACTGAATATAATGTACTCATATGCAGTATATATGCATAATACAGTGCGAGAAGAAAAGCAATCGTGGACGTAGCTAGTATATAAATATGAATAATGAAGGAGCTACACTGATGCTGTAAATGGTCGAGACCCCTTCTCGCAGTCTACATATATATATGTGACCGTGCACCTCAAAACGAACAAAAAGTCGCACACACTGATTTTGCGTGAGGACTGAAAATAAGTGAAATGGGTCAACCTAGCCGAACTTGACTTTTTCATATCTTCTGAAAGAGCGGGTCTTCTTTTACATTATGCAAAAATTTGGTATCATAAAACGGGCAGGAAAGTGTCTTTTTTTAGCAGTTTATCTCGAACATTTTTGGTAGAATAGTGTGATTAGGTGTGTCTTCAGAATCCCTTTTTCATTTCTGAAAGACCTTGTCCACCCTCTTCACTTTCAACTCTAATAACTTTTGAAAGGATAGGGCTACTGCTTTGAAAGTTGGCATTAATTATGGACAGAATGTGTTAATGAGGCATGCTTAATTTCAGTTTAATCTGATAATCCCTTCATTGTTGTTATTCTGGTGGTTTACTTCCTGTCTTTTGTCCCATTCATTGCACAGCCAGTACGGCTTGGTAAAGATTAAGCGCTTGAATACACACTGTACTTCAGAGCCTCTTTTCTCAGTTCACACTTTTCCTGAGTTTGTGCTTTCTTTCCAATATTTAGGTATGTTAGGAGAGTCCATTTTATTTGAGTTATACATCATTTTAAAGCTTAAAGTCTGCTTTTTCAGAATATGGTCTTAACTAAAAATTCATGTCTGGCGACTTTTTGTTTGTTTTGAGGTGCAGTGTCACATATATGTTCAATATTAACAACAGATAACATACAATACTACACAAATAAAAATGTTTTTTTTTTTTGGGGGGGGGGGATAGAATGAACTCATTTTGCAATGAATCTATTTATGAATATGCATAAATGCAGTCCATAGAGATATAGATAGAGAGAGACATAGACAGACATAGCAGAGAGGGAGAGGGAGGGAGACAGAATTTTATTGTTGTTGTAAAGATTTTTGGCGTACTACTCGTGTGCCGAATATAGACGGGTTTCTATAAATAATCATTTTGACTTATTCTCATTTTCGTACTTTTCGCGAGCGGTTCCAGGTCCGGCGTCAGTGAACCGTTCCTCCTACCTGAGTAGTCATTTTTTCGTTCGTTTGTTTTGTTTGTTTGTTAGTTTATTTTGTTTGTTGGAGGTATTTGTTCATTTTTTTGTCTTTTTTGGGGAGGGGTCTTGTTTGTTTTGTGTGTGTGTGTGTGTGTGTGTGTGTGTGTGTGTGTGTGTGTGTTTTGTTGTTGTTGTTCTTGGGTTGCAAAGAGAGAGAGGTCACACAACTGTATTTTATTGGTGGACGTAAGTAGTAAGGAAGACCGCAAACATACCGCATTCGGGTCCGAAGTAATCATCCGTACATGAGCACTGATAGCCGGTGTCCGTTTCTTTGCATATTCCGCCGTTATGACAAGGTGCCGAAAGGCAGGCTTTGATGACGGAGCATACAGGAAGAAGACAAAAATACGAGATATTGGAAATTAGGGAGGAAATGAAAAATAGAATTAACACAAACATATGAAAATTAATCAGCATTCCCCGTTCATGACCTCCTTGTTATTCAGCATAGACACTGTTCCATGTAATATGGAACAAGCATTTTTTCCCCCCGCACAAGTGACTGTTTGGTTCTTCGTCATTTTTCTTTTCTGTTCTTTTTTCTAATCAGCACTTCACGAGGTGTTATCCATACTTTTAACATTTTTTTAAAAAAATTTATTTGACTGTACGACTGTCTTTCTTTCATGTGATTATTTTAGTACTTGTAACTTTGTAAAAATGTTAGGGGGTTGGTAGGAGTTGCCAAGTGAATCATTTCGATAGAAATCTAAAATTATCGTCTTCAAAATATTTTACTGAGCCATATTCGCATGTTTCAATAGTCAGAACTCTGAATACCTTATAATGGTACTGAGGAAAATATCAATGCTACTGTAATTTCTCATCTTACACAATAAATGTATATGATATTTACATGTATATATATATATATATATATATATATATATGTGACCCTGCACCACAAAACAAACAAAAAGTCGCCAGACTGGAATTTCTAGTTAAGACCATAATTCTGAAAGAGCATACTCTAAGCTTTAAAATGAGGTATAACTCAAATCAAATGGACTCTCCTAACCTATCTAAATGAAGAGTGTGCTCGCAAAAACCGATAAGTCCATATTTGCCAAATGGAGATATTTGCGATTAAAGGTCAAGAAAAATTTTGCTTCTTTTGACCATAACTTCAAAAATGTACCTTTATATGTAGCGACCAATATATCATTGAAAATGTATTATTTTGTACTATAATGACAAAGACCGTACTTCAAAATCTTCAAAAATTGACTTATCAGTTTTTGCGGACAAACTCTTCAAATATTGGAAAGAAAGCACAAACTCAGGAAAAGTGGGAACTGAGAAAAGAGGATCTGAAGTACAGTGTCTATTCAAGCGCTTAATCTACCAAACCGTGCTGGCTGTGCGATGAATGGGACAAAAAACAGGAAGTAAACCATCCGAATAAAAACAATGAAGGGATTATCAGATTAAAATGGAATTAAAGATGCCTTATTAAAACATTCTGTCCGTAATCAATGCCAATTTTCAAAGCGGTAGCACTATCCTTTCAAAAGTTATTAGAGTTGAAAGTGAAGAGTGTGTACAAGGTTTTTCAGAAATGAAAAAGGGACTCTAAAGACACACCCAATGACAGTATTCAACCAAAAATGTTCGAGATAAACTGCGAAAAAAACACACTTTCCCGCCCGTTTTATGACCCGAAATTTTAGCACAATGTAAAAGAAGACTTGCTCTTTCCAAAAATATGAAAAGTCAAGATCGGCTTGGTTGACCCATTTCACTTATTTTAGGTCCTCATGCAAAATCAGTGTGTGCGACTTTGTGATCGTTTTGTGATGCACGATCATTATATATACATATAAAAGATCACGAAGTAGAGTGGTAATGCATTTTGACAGTACAACAGTGATATTTATTCAGACCAAATTTTCGACGAATACATACATCTTCCTTAGGGTCGACAATGAAAAATAAACATAAATATATGTATCTAATTGATCTTTATAAACATAATATTTCATATATATCATATATATGTTTATATACATTCATAAAATGTGACCCGCGACAACGGTTTCAGGCAAAAGTCGCAAGAGCAAATTCCCTCCTAGGCGCGGTACAAAGATTTTGACCATTATTTTTGTTGATTTTGGGTTTTTGCAGGATTTGAATCTTTGATATGTTTTCTACATCTACACTAAATTTCACAGCATAACACTAAGTTTTTCCTACCGAAAATGGAATTTTAAACACCCTATATTGGATCGCACTCGTCAGTTTCGATCTTCTTTCGAACGGCGCGTCACAATGCCCAGTGTTGCTACGGAGCGGCATCTCGCGTGCGATTGGCTGATGCGTCGCACACATTTACATAGTTCGGCTTTCGGAGATACGCCTCGCAGCGTGTCGGAAATGTTTTTCCACACATGCATGCTCCACTGTTGTTGCTACAATAGATACCAGTGTCAGTAAAGGGTCCCAATGACGAAATTTTCAAGACAAATCAACGGCGCTATAAAAACGTGATTTGTAAAGATGTGGATACGAATGTGCTATCTTATACCCGCTCCCGTGACGTATACACACAGGCACAGTGTGTGGATGCCAATGAATAATACGTGCACCATACACACGTAACCAGAAGCTTGTAAGTATCGTATCCGCCATCTTGAAAGGCGTACTGATAAACAAACCCGAGCGCAACGCATTGTGCATTCGGCTCCATACGCTGAGTTCCGTAAAAGGTGCCCGCCCGGGATATTTGACTCTCTCACTGAGCCAATCAGAAGCCGCTGTGATTGCTAGAGGCGGAGGTTAATCTCGATTGGCACCATCGTACGGATGGGTTATTCTCACCTCGCATCGCCGCTGGAGCATGAGGGGAATCTTCAAAGCCCGTTTTCTCGCAATTTTGTCAGGCTAACAAATCAAAAAGTGAATTATATTTTGCTTTATATGACCACTTACAGTACCGAAGAATACAAGTGTTTTATATCAATGTAAAGCTTAGGAAATGGGCAAGGTGATTCGATGAAAAATGAATTTTCAAAATTCCCGACTTTTGCCTTTAACTGTTGTCGCCGGCCACAAAATGTATAGAACGCGTCAGTGTCAACATCACATATCCTTTAATATAGACATTAAATACAAATTAACTAGCTACATCTTCTTAACAAAATATAATATGAATACACTAAGTACTCTGCATATTTGTCTATAATTATTACATGCGTCCTATTCTAGTAGAGTTTCAGTTTACAGATGAAAACGTTCATACTATTGCAATGTACAAGAAATTCACAATCACGTACTGAAATAGATATTAAAGGTGGAAATAAGTGCACTTTAAATACAATGCAGTGAGCGTTGGCAAATTGAATGATAACTAAACTAGAAATGTCGCTAAGGCGACTGGTATGCCTCCGCCATAATGCATGATTCTCCCAATAGGTCTATGGTACATGTGGACAATGTGTGATTACATTTTCACAAAATTGGCAAAATATTAGTATGACAAGTCGGACGGACAACCTGAAAACATAATGCCTCTGGCACCACTTTGTGGCAGAGGCATAAAAAGTGTAAGTTTTTATTCACTGACATAATTTGTATATTAACGAATAAATAAATATTTACAATTTAGTTATATAATTTCTAAGTGTACATTTAAGTGTACAAATACCTGCGTGAAAAACATTTCACGATGATTACCGTTCTTTGTTATAACCCTATCATACAAGACTGCCCAATTAAAATGTTTGTCTGTATGTTTAATGTCATTGTGCTGCGGATGAGCAGCGGGCTCACCTTCGATAGTACAAACGTATCCAGGTTTTCCTTTCAGCGTGGGGTATTTCCGCAATATGGCGCTGTCTTCAATGCGTATCAGCTTTGGCACCAAATTGACGATCTCCCCGCTTGGAAGGGTCTGACTTCCACATTTGATTGACACTGGGCAAATTCCATGTGGCTTGTCATCCGCCGAGATTCCATAAACTTTTAAACATAAAGAAATAGGAGTTGAAGACTAAAGGTGAAACAGATTAGGATATTATGAAGATACTATGCCGCCAAGGATACATGATAGAGACTTATTAGAATTTACTCTATATTGAAAATTCGAATGGATACGGTGTTTATACAAACTTTCACGAATTTTCGTCATTCCACTCTCCTTCGGTATAAATCCCTTGGAACATACACACAACGTTGGGGTTTGTCATTTACGAATGACTTTCTATGTGTTTTATGTCGTGCAGTTGTTGTTTTTCATACACAATCTTGTTCTCCTTGAATGTTTAGTGTGATGTTCTAATACATTCAAAAAGCATGCACTCTTTATTTCTAACGACCTCCTAACTGTAGTTTTACATATGTATTTCGTACTTTCCTTATCCACTTTAAAAAAATGATATTTTCATATAATATTTACTATATCATTACTTCTACGACTTTCATCCTTGCCATTATGGAATTTAATCGTTACATTTTCGAATCTTCGAAAGACTTTCAATTAAATCACAGTTTGTTTGTTTTTTCTCCTTCCTCTTCTTGGTGTGGGGAACGTATTTATGATCAAATTATTTATGTAACGAATGTTCATGATTGGCCACAATCCCAATAGTATATGAATTCTTTATTTATTTACTAGTATAGATGACAACAGAATACCTCATACTTACTTTCAAAATTTACCGTGATTGTAGCACTCATGTAGTAAATAAATGAAGTTCACGAGATTCAGAGTTGATTCATTTCGAAAGAAAAAGAAGAGAACAAGACACACACACACAAAAAAAAGGAAAACACAGTTGATCTTTTGTCGAATAGGAAAAGTATGACAGAATGTACTTTTCCGACGGTGCGTAACATTCAGGCGATATTTGCTTTCCAGCGCTTCTTATCAATAAACCTGTCATTCACTATTTTTACACTACAGTACTCTCCGCGTAATCGGGTATCGCTTAAACGGGTAAAATTGGGTAGTAAATTCAAAATCAGTTCCGATGCACATCAAAACTACCTGATAATCGGGTTGCCTCTCCGCATAAACGGGTAAATAATTGTCTTCTAATCTAATTTCTACCCACATTTCATCTCAGAAATAATACTTTAGGAAATTAGGAATGTCAAATTTTCCTCGGCTAATCGCATTCTCTGCTCAATTTGCAGAGAAGACCGATCACTTTGGGAGTGATTAAACATGAAAACATATGTACCAGTATATACCGACTTGGCACACCTAAACGAACATTACACATGTAGCTGGCACTCACAACTGCATAGACAGGAATTGAACACACTTGCGCTCATCCCTTGCTCCGCAGCAACATTCACAATACGAGAAGCTTGCAACGAAAATCAGGCCGTGCACCAGCTCCATAATTTTGCTTTTCCCCGGTCACTTCTCGAAAAGTAACCGACGTTCTACGTGACTAGTGTATACGCAAAGAGATGTGTTCATTTCGGAAAACGCCTGCATGTTAGCGAAGAGTCTATAGACAAACGACAAAGTTTTCTGAAGATTTATCTGTCCATAAAAAGAGTGTAAATTATTGTTCGTGACTGAGAAAGTAAGGTATGTATAATGTGCCGTGCAAGCACGCGTGTTAAGCATACAGTGTAGGTGTTTGGTGCAGTGTAAAAGGCATGTACTTACATATCATTGTGTGTGTCAATTATTGTGAGGGAGACGTGTTCTTCTGTTAATCGGGTACTCCGCTTAATCGGGTAAGAAACGCTCTGCTCGAGCCTACCCGATTATGCGGAGAGTACTGTATTTAGATCGGGGAAGGTTACTCATTTTAAAGCCATTTATACATGTAAAAATGAAATTTGAATTTAATCGTGTTTGGAATACACAACTTGTATGATATCAGATCAGCATGTTCTCTTTTTTTTCGCTTTGGTTGTTTATTTTTGTTTACGGTATTCTAAAACAGAATTAATACTGGTTCTTTTTCAATGCTCCGCCGACTGGGGAAACGTTTCCAAAAGTGGGTGGGGGACTTGTTGGTTTCACGAGCTAACAAGCAAAAGAAAAAAATAAACAAACAAATAAACAAGGATCTTCAGCTCATCGTTCTCATTCCACTTTCAGGTCCCCCCCCCCCCCCCCCCCCCCCCCCCCGGTTCCGCCGGCCATGCAATAGGTGAGCATGATGGTCGCCTAGAAGTGTCTTCGCGCGTAATATAATTTCCGAGTTACTCTAATCCTCAGCACGCTAAGTAGGCCCTTTTTTTCTCATGAAGTAATTATATGAAAATGCACCAGTCCTTTTGATATGAAAATATTACACTGGAGCAACAAAATAATGGTAAAATATGTAATGTTTTTGTTACGAAATTACCTCTCTGGATGTAAAATTGCGTAGTGTTCTGTTGCTTGCAGACATGTCCTGGTCAATTTATAGCCAAATCATGTAATATATATCATAGTACTACACTTGTTGGTATGGTAACATACTAACATAAAAATATTTTATGAGAAACGTGTCAATTCTTAGGAAAAAAAGAAACTATCAGAGATCAGAGGTCTGTTTATATGGTTGTGTCTAATTTTAGGAGGTTGCGCTTAACAGCTTAAGTGCTCAGGTCACGTTCTTATCAAATGTTTAAATCGTATGGAGCCGTTGCCCGCAAGCAAACAACTGAAGAGAAAACAACTCCTTTTCATGCCCATCTACAAACAGTTGAAGAGTTTGTTCGCAAAAACCGATAAGTCCATATTTGCAAAATGGTGATATTTGCGATTAAAGGTCAAGAAAAATAAAGAGAATAATAAATGTATATTTGCTTCTTTTGACCATAACTTCAAAAATGTACCTTTGTATGTAGTGACCATCATGTCATTTTAAAGGTATTACTGTACTGTATTGTACTTTATGACAGACACCGTACTTCAAAATCGGTTTTTGCGAACAAACTCTTCAGTTGTAAGGGCAATAACTCTTCCAAAAAATATATCTATTTATCTGTAATAACATACATTCCAGTGATTAATGTCGGTGTGAGGATGCACATACATGGGATTCACGAAGCACATCAATGACATTATAAAATGCTCTGCACAAAACAAGACTTGGTGGCATTGAAATACCTCACTATTACATTCAAATAGGTATTAATTTTCCATAAATCTACAGCGAGACCATCGTTACAGTTTAAATTGTATCTATTCTCTTACTGTAAGAATGCCATCCCAAATTTTATATTAAATGTTAATGGTAGCATGTAACTCTCATTATACAAGTTAAAATTATTACTGGTATATGATGGTAAAATCGTGTCACCAACTCATAAAACTTAAAAATGGTCATATACATCATTTTCTTGTCATGTTATTGTACAAACTATTTCATTGATACAAATGAGCAGCAAACGAAACAGTTATTCATTTAGGTATGATTTATAGTACAATATGTATAATCACTTTTAATATGATTTTATTTGTTTTGACAGCAGATTCATGGTACTAGAATTACGTTTAAAAAATGACGAACACATTGCTTTCTTGCTCACAGGTAGTGTGTTTTTTTTCACACATGCATGTTCACATGAATGGTTTTTTTTTCACTTCCAATCAAACACAGGTAATACACTTTGACATGGTTACATATATTGGAACATAACAATACATATTGGTTCTTAAAAGAACTTCATGGAAATGGAAATTGAGGGGCTGCTAAAAAGCGAACTTGTGTTTTGATGATTGATTTGATGAATATGAGATGATTTCTGAATTCCTTCTTCACAAAAAAGAAATAAGATTGCAACAAAAAGATAGTTGAAGAAAGTGATTGAGTAATATTTCAATGTATTAGCGAACGTATACTTGAAAACTGGTAAATGATTCTTTTTCGAAGGCAACATTATTTTTTTTTTCTGGATGATACAAAATGAGAACAAGCCGGTATCATTTTATACATATCTAAACCTTACTCAACAAATGCCGTAAAAGATACAGTATACGCAAATCTACATGTAGTAGAAATGCCGGAGATTATCATCAAAAGCATAACATTATGTTTGACAAGAATAATGCACCGATGTGTTGGCTCAGTGAGTAGAGCGGCTGCCCTCACAATCGGGAGGTCGTGGGTTCAAACCCCGGCCGCGTCATACCAAAAGACGTTAAAAGATGGGAGTTGCTGCTACCTTGTTTGCCGTTCAACAGTTGAAAAGGTTAGGGCAACGTCGATCTGGCGCTGCTCAGTGGCTGCCGGGCCCACGATCAATTGGGTAAAAAGAATTTCCATTCTCGGACAATAAAATTTGGAGTTTGTATCCCCCCCCCCAAAAAAAAAAAAAAAAAAATATATATATATATTATTATTATCATTATTATCAAAGGACACCTGCGGTTGATTTTAAGATTCTTTTTTTATACATTTCAAATTATTGCTTCTCCGCTCAAGGATCACAATAAATTCCACAAATATATACAGTGAGCTGTTAATTTATGTACTACACGATGTGAAATTGGAATCTGGAATGCCCCTCTAAGAAAATACACAAAGTCATTAGAAGATAAAATGTGATGAAAAAAAAATAATCCAGCCACAAATCATTGAAATTGGGAAAAACATGCATATTTAAAGAGTATGGGAAGGTTGTGGGTAAAAATTGTTATGTGTATGGTAAAGAATGACTATTTTATGGTCATTTTTTATCCAAACATCAGGCTCTTTTCTTGAATTATTAAACTGCACAATACTCGAATATGAGACCATTCTGAGGCAAATAATTATCACACAACAATAGATATATAATGTACTCTTAAATGAATCCCACAAGGATTGGAACAATCATCCCCCAGCATTCCCACTGATTCCCACTGATTAGTTACTAGCCACCCCCTTTAATACAATCATTATCTCTCACAATGTTATCTATAGAAGCACACAAAAGTGTATTGACCAAAAATGTCAACCTTTATTGAATCTTCAGTGGTCTACAAGAGAAAGGACACAATGTATCAAAATGATAACGTTGGTGTATATGAAGATTACTAACGAAACATCCTTAAATCATGCAAAAACGAAAAAGAAACAATGATAAAATAGTCAATTTGCATTGCTAGTTTAAAATCTTACTTAAATAAATAAGCCCCAGACAGGAACATTGTTTTTTAAGGAATGTTATACTTCAATTAATCTTCATGTCGCGATGTGACAACTTGCCATGTATCTGTAATACTTCTGATAATTTCACACGCGCACACACACACACACCGAAGGATTAGAAAAATCTGTAAAGGTGAAGAAGAAACAAATATGATGTTGTTTTGTTCATGACTGTTACGAAACGTATGTCTTAAATGACACCTGCTAAAAAAACGTTGTCATAGAACCTGAAAAATTATAGTTCGAAAACCTCCAATGCATGTTCCATTTTCAACGTCATAAATAAATGTAAGTTTATTCTTTGAGTATTGTAAAGTTGTGCTGTAGAAATATTCCACAGCTAGTTAAAGTGATGTTATTTACAGACTTCAGAATGATTGATCTTTAGTAGTAACATTTGATTTTTAGAGAGTGTTTCAGAAGAAAACTAAACCCAACCAAACAAAAGCATGAAATCTTTGTAATGTTTTCTTTTTTGTATGAACAAGATTTCTTGCATTAAACTTGCACACACACGGTATTGTTGTTTAGATACGGATTGCTATTTTTTTTGTTTTTTGTTTTTGTTTTTTCATTGGCAGCCCAGAGATAATGATGAACAATGATCTATTCGTGCAAATCCGGCACATTAATATATTTGGACTGCACGTAAATACTAACAAGAAACGTATTTTACCCAAAGCAGTATCGAATGATTTAACCTGTTTGATTTTAATTCCGTCATTGCACTAAAAAATAAAAAAAGAAGGGGGGAAATGTGTGAGATTTTATGCGCCTGTTATGATGTTATGAAAGCAAAATCAAAGAGGCATTAAAAGAAACTGATTGTTTTAGAGTACTTTCAAACATAAATGGTGGGATAAACAACAACCCGTTTATTTGATATGTGAGAAAAACCAGAATTGATCAGAAAAAAAAAAATGTTAAATACGCTTCAAACTATTGCTAACGTACAAAATTAAAATCCGTCATTTGACTCACCCAGACTCTGTATCAGAAGGGCAGCTGGTAGAACTTTTGCGAGAGTTTTCTCCATTTCTGACTGAAGTAGGCGGACAAAACTATTGTATGCGTTGGAATCTTGAGAGCGCCAAAATGCTAGTAAACGTTTGCAAATCTTCTGTGGGCGCGATCCCATTATTTATAGCACGAGATGCGTATAAGCCTACATACAGTGTAATTACTCTGACGTTGACGCGCGAAAAGAGTGTTATTAACTCCATCTCCGAACAGGTCATTTCGGAGAGGTGATTTGTTTGCAATTTTCACCCCACAAATCCTAGTTATTAACGGCGAACAAATTTTGTACGACACTAGAAGTCAAGATCTTCGGAATGACTTCACTAATGCTATACAATCATGTTCTAGTCATTTTTTGCTTTAATGATTTAATACGTGTCAGGCAAACATAGTATAAGCATTTGGTTTTATTTCCAAGTCATTAACATTCACAATACTTTGCTATTCATCTTCACTGAATCGTCACTATTCCTGTTTGGTTTATCATAACAGACGACTGATTGGCAACCTTTCTGCCTTGAATGATTATTTATAGCCGATTATTGCATATCATGTTAGGAGACATTGATACTTCCTCACTCTCTCTCTCTCTCTCTCTCCCTCTCGTTTTCTGCTGGCCTGTTCGGACCACGAAAGTCATAAAGAATATGAAATTCTGGTGGCCCGGAAAAAAACAAGTTCTGGCCAAAAATAACAACAAATGATAAAATTCATCTTTAATTTCAGACTTCCGTTCGGCCAACAATGTTTAGCTGGCATACGTACACACATATGCACACACAAACACACACACACACATAAACACACACATATATATATATATATATATATATATATACCAATGGGACATCTCCGTTATTACCGCCACTGTGCTTAGTAAGAGTATGATCAACTGAACACATTATTTACATTATTGCATGTGAAAAAGAGGACGAGAGTTTTATCACTTTAAAATAAGGCTTTGTGCCTTTGTGATATGTGTATATTCCAGTGGGCCGTCAGAGAGAAAGGGTAAAGAAGAGAAACATTTGATTATCATTGTTTAAAGCAAATATGGTCAAGACATTCATTTTCCACATATGAACATACGGAGAGAAAAAAAAGGCACAATGTTCGCGCGCGTCAATGTCATAATAATGGTATGTGGGCCCTACGTTTATCTTGCTCAATCATTGGTTACCGCGCCCAAGGGCTCTTTGCCAAACCGTTAGGAGCAATTGGACGTCAACAAGATTCAACACATTCAGCAAGTTTACAAGTTTTTCCACAGACTTCAGGTGAAGCGCCACTCTCTTCCTCAGAAATGGAGAAAACCATGTCATTAGTTTAAGCAGCTGCCTTCCTGCTACTTGGTTTAGGTGAGACGAACGCCTAAATTTGCTCATTTACAGTTGTAATGATTTTGAATAGAATTAATATATTTGCCATGTTCCTGATTAGTTTTGATTATCCTTGCGCAGATAGTAATATGCTGCATGGTTTATCCCATCATTCATGTCTGAATGTGTTTTGACAATCAATGACTTTTATTTTACTCTTTTGTTGACTTTGTATTAGGGTTAACATATCATGAGCTTTGAACTTTCGTTTGTTTTCTCTTTGTTCTCTTACGTGCACAATGCGGAAATAATATTTAGAATATAATCTGTAGCTGTTGTGCGCAGCATAATGAAATGCCTATTTTGCTATCATTAACAGCCTGAATACATCACAGGTACATTTTCGGGTAATAGAACATCACACACCAATATCCCTCTGCTACCAAAGTATATTTTATACGAACAATTGGTAAAACGTGTCGATGCAATAAAACGTGTTCCCACAAAAATCCTCCTGATTTTGATACTTTCACGTTTTAGCTTGTTTTCCCGTGGTTTTGCTGTTATTTTGCATCTAAAACACATTTACACGTACATCTGAATATCAATCGCTCCTTTCTACTGAAGTAGTAGCTCGTATAATTATGTTACTGAATGAGAGCGGCATATATCACACAGCATGCATCTATGCACAATGCATAAAATGCACGAAAACTTTCTAATTTGGTTGAGAAAGGAAATTGCATTGGTACCGTTTGAATCATAATGCCGTTAGTTTCAATGACAAAGTTATCTATTATGTATCTTCAGCATTTATGACATGTGATATGCTATAAATAAATCTGTTTCCTTTTTCACCTGTTCAGTTTTTCCCAACTATTTATTTTGTGTATTGTGCATCTTTTTTTCTTTCTTTTTTTGTTATGCAAAAAAGATGACAGACAAAAATATACCGTACCTTACGATGAAGATCAAAATGAGGTGAAACATTCAGTGTTAAGTATATTGGTCCAGATGTGGATGCGTGCAAAAAGTATTAAACAAGCCATGCAAATTTACAAACATTTGTAATGAATTTTACCAGACAGCGTTACTTGAAACAGCTTGAGGTATCTTAATGAGAATTCGTATGAGTGACCGACGTCAAAGGCCACGGTCAAATTCTCGAAGTTTCTGTATTTCCCCCATATCTATGTATTGCAGGAAGGCATTTTTGTTTGAAATCAGTGTATATATTCGTTACGCAATATAGTTTCTCAGGGCAAAGTTTTTGGTCAAGGGGAAGGTCAAAGGTCAAAGGTCAAGTGAAAATACTAACGTTTTATTTTTTTACTCCACCTCCTGGAAATGGCTCAAAGTACTATAACGAAATGTAGTGTATATGCATGTAATGCCAGACAATGATTATTTTGGGGGATTTTGAGGTCATGGGGTTAAAGGTCAACAATAAAAGATATATTAAATATGCCGAAATGCTAGTATGATTCTGAAAATATACATCTTCCCTAGACATTGTAGATAACTCATTATATAAACTTCATAAAAGCAGTTATAACTACGCATGCGTTACTGCACAATGATTCTGTTCGTTTGGGTTTTTTTTTTGGCTATGGGTTTAAAGGTCAAGGAAAGATGTTCAAATGTCGCCTTTTTCGCCATATTTTGAAAGAAGCTTATAAAGTATTACGAGAACTGATGAAAAATGTTTAGTTGTGATTATTTGAAAAAAACTGAAGATTTGAAAAAAAAAGAAATTTAGAAATCTGTCAAAATGAAACTAAGTTAACGAAAGTAAACGCTAACTATCCTTCTGTGACAAACATAACGTTTTTCTTTTCTTTTTGTTTTCTGCCAATGAAGTGAAACTGTCATTTTAACATTGTCAAGACGTACAATAGATCTATTTGAAGAACCATGCTATGGTGGGGGCATGCATGTGGCAATAGCGGTGGTTATTTTATTTGTTTGTTTGTTTGTTTTGTTTTGTTTTGTTTTGTTTTGTTTTGTTTTGTTTTGGGGTTTTTTTTTTGGGGGGGGGGCGTTCACACCACTGAATTTCAAGGATATGTTGCTATTTATTCGTGTGTTGTTGTTTTTTTGCCACCACATTCTTTTGTGATATTAGGCAACGTTGTTTCTATGCGTGTAATTATATGAGGTTGATAAATTACTTATTTTTATGTATTCACGTTCAAACAAAAGAGTGTTATTATCAATGGTATTCTATCAAAAGCTCTTATGTAAATCAACAAATTCGATGCACATTCCATGCACTGTATTGAGTCATGGGCTAAGCTATTGACATTAAAGGTTTTGGTCTGAAGTCACTCTTTCACTCCGATAAATCATCATGAATATGAAAGATGACGAATGCGAATGTTGTTGCCGCGTAGCTTTTGAATATAGCTGCAATTGACAAGAAAAGGCCTCATTTGATCAACCTTAAAAAGAATTGATTAATGCAGCATGTGTACCTCCTCCATTGGAATACTTTAAGGAATATATTATACCTGTAATGATGAACTTCCGGAATTAGAACGGCATCAGCGTTATGTGATGATACATGCTTAAAATTAACGCACGTTATGCTAGTTCAACTGTATCCTCTACGATACCACCAAGGCTTGAGATATCTTGAACATTAATGCGAACCTCAGTGCTGTCCTGTACCGTATATCGTGTAAATAAAGAACATAGACTGGCAACAATGATTTTAAGGTTTATATTCGACAAAAATAACAAATTTTATTAAGAGTTGTATGTACTTTGTTTGCAGATGTCCATGGAAAGGAGTTGACAGCTTCATTTGGGTTTCATACATTATAAATGTGATATGAACGTGACTTTTACGTATAAGAGTCTACTTGAAATGCCGAGTTCACTTTCCTTTGCTAATTCGGCCCAAACCATATAATCCTGAAGACTGAAATTTTCCTACTCTTTATCTTGACGAATGATTCTTTTCTCATAAGATATTTTCACATGCCACTATGTTACCATAACGACAACTATACTACTGTGATATTAACGATATGACTGATGCTTTGAATTTACTGGAAATATGACTACAAGCAGCAGAACACCACGTAACATATTGAAAACTTTCGACCTAATTCACGCAGGAAATCCAAGGTACTAGGTGTTTCAAAAAACATTTCCCACTTTTGATCATTAATAGTTCAAAAACTATTCATCCGATAAAACTGTCATTGATATGAGTAATAGCTGGATAGTGTACAATTTGGTTGAAGGTAATTTGCACGTGAAAGCATAAATCAGTTTCATTAAATCTAAGATTGATTTTGAAGTAAGGTTTCAGATTTTGGTAAAATCTTAACCCTCTGTACAAAAATTGAACTTCGCACAGTAACCAATAATGTGTATGTGAGTGTGTGCTGACAATGGCCCTGAACAATGGACATGCCTGAACCACCTGTTGACTAGGCATCAGTCTCGCGCTCCCTGGCACATGAATGCTTAATCAATAATTCATGTGGATTGCCCTGGGCACTGCTAGTCTGAATTCATGCACAGTAAAGTGCTTGTAAACACCACATTTCATTCCAGCTGGCAATCATTTTCAAATTTTGCTTCACATATCACTAAATTTGGGATATAAATAAGCATAAATGATCTAAAGTTCCTCATTTTAATACAACTGTCTACTAATTAAATAGTCTGACAACTTTTTCGCTTTTTTGATAAAAAGAGATAATTTTTGGTAAAGAGTTCAGCAGCATTTATCATTGGGGCGATTTGTTTCACAGTAGATTTATTTAAGGCTCCATAGACACAAGTGTATACTCTAATTGATTTTCTTTACTTCCTGTCACCACGTTTACCATAGAACAGAAGGTATTCATTGTAATTTTGTTTTTCAGAAGTAGGGAGAGCACTGTCGCGACTCAACGACAGTATCGACAGCCGTTTGACTTTACACAGATACCGCCAGAGGCTGAATAAAGACTAGTTGTGATAGTGGAATTTCTCCTGAATAAATAGTGAAGCTTCCAAACCCTGGCCATTGTTCAGAACCATTGTGAGGGTGTTAACCACACACTCCCATACACACCCATTGACCCCTGTGCAAAGTGAAATTTTGTACAGAGGGTTGAAAATAGAGCAAAGTCTGGAACCTAACCTTGAAATTAATCATGAATTTCATGAAACTTATTTATGCTTTCATATTTAAACTATCTTCAACCAAATTGTACACTATTCAGCTATTACTCATATCAATGACAGTGTTATCTGATATTTATAAAATGGGTTCAAGAATGTAGCCAATAGGAAGCGCTGAAATGAGACACACCTCCTTCCTTTACTTCAGTACAACTGCACTGCCTGTAATCCTATGGTAGATTGCCGATCGTCTGTGCGCGCGGCGGCTCCTTTGATGAATTGCATGCATACGCGTACGCGCTGTCAATCCTGTAAACAACTTCTAGTTCGGGCTGCCGGCCGGCCGGCCTGTCTTCCCTTGTGCATAACATATGTGGCGTACGTACGTATACTGTACTAGTATACGTACACTTTGTACAGTACAGTAGACCAAGCGTTATGGGACCGGACGCGTACATGGAGTCACTTTGAAGAGCAAATCCAACGATTTAGCAGGTTAATTCTCACGCCGTTTTCAGAGTATGTTGTCTAGTAGGCCTATATGAGGAGTCTATATCAAGTCTTTAAGGTAAAGGGTGCATATTCTATGTAAAATAAGTAAGTTTTCATGCGGGTGTCCGGAAACCCAACCCCCCATTTAACTGCGACCAGCCCCAACACGCAGTGTTGGGGCTGCGCATTGTAGCAGACATGATCATGACAGGCGAAGTATAGCGCCTAAAAATCAATATGAAATCGCAAAAATTCTGCAATATGAAGACTTACAGGTGAAGATGTAATGTTGAAGACTGACTGCGTTCAACTTTTGGTTCTGGCAATAGTCCCTTTCTGCTCGGTTTGATGAGTTAAATGCGACTCGGTCGAGAGGAACTCGGGAGAACTACATCTTATACAGTCAATGGATTTGAGATTTGTGCGCATGCGCTGGCCGTCAAGTCGTGTAGCTTTGTGGCAAGGCCTTATCATACTGTTGGCAAACCCTCTCGCTGTATATTGCGTTGCTTTCTGGGTGGGTGCGCGCGCGCAGGCCTTGTCAGAAGGCTAAACGCATTGCGACTCCGCCAGCACATGAATATTTACGTGCGCAGTGTACTGCATACTGATTTCGAAAATGGTGAATGGGATGGGGAGCTAGGACTACGGACCCGTATATGGCCGTGAAAAAAACGTTTTTTCAAGATCATTGGACCAGTGTGAACAAGAACAAGGTGAACGAAGGGTATTAATTAGATAAGAATCTTATGTATACTATAAAAGTACGTTTTTTCCTCGTGATATTCGAAACTTACGGAGGTGCGAAAATCTGTGACAGACTGTGTATGTTTTTCAAGCTTACCGATATAGCACTCTATTGACTCAGGACGCTCCCACAGTGTGTAACTGTATACGGAGCGTCCCGGGGTTACCCCCCATTATACTTATACACACTGTACTGTCTGTGCGGGACTTCCGCGAGTACGACGTGCGTAAAAGTTTGGGACGAACATCTTCGGACGTCTTGACCCACAAAGGTACGTGAAAAACGCTGAAAAATGATGTTAGTTTTCGAATTTTCGACCCATTTTATAAAACAAATGATGCACAGGATTATTTCGTGGCGTTAGTGTAGGCGTAGTGCACTCGAGGGTATTTACAATTGTGAAACATGCACGAGGCGAAGCCGAGTACATGTTGCACTACATTGTAAATACCAGAGAGTGCACTACGCCTACACTAACGCACTCTATCCTGTGCATCATTTGTATAATAGTTTTTGAATTATTAAGAATCAAAAGTGGGAAATGTTTTTTGAAACACCTAGTAGCAGACGCTGGCGAAAGTGAGTGCGTGTGGGGCGCGTGGCTAGTCGACATGTTAATGGGGGTGGCCTGCAGCACCGTGCGCGGAGGGACATCATGTTCACACAATTTCACGCCTAGTGTGTTGTGTGTGTAGGCGACAGAAATCGGGTTAAATCTACAGTTGATATGATATAGTCTATGACCTTATCATTCCTTTACAACATTATTTCAGTTAATTACCTGTGTACAACACGTGAATATAAGCACCCGATTGCAGACAGCATGTGGCAGGCGACCGTTGCAACTACTTACATTATTACCACCTCCCAAGGAAATGCACCAGTCCGACTAGAGCCATCATCGAAAAATGAGACGGAATGTGGAATGTATTTGGTTGTTTTTGATCCCAAACTTAACAGTTATGTTGTCAATAAGGCTGCTATGTATCTAGATAATGTCTCACATACAACTGAATATATGAATATAAGAACGACCCAAGTCCAATTTTTGGCCAAATTCAGTTTGACATGGGAAATTGTAGTTAATGCATGGACTCATCTTGTGTATAGATGATTAATCCTAATTACCCCCGGAACTGCCTGAAAAAAATGAGTTAAATCTTATATGAATGTAAGAATGAAGGACTTGGGTCATTCTTACAGTCATATTATAGCGCCCTCTCTCGTCCTTCTCTCATCTCTATAGCAGAATATCATGTATATGAATCAAAGAACGACCCAAGTCCATCACAAAAATGGCCGCTCCACAATTAATGTTAATGTTAATTGTCATAATAATATATGTTCTAATTTGTATATACAATGTTGCCTTCCCATCACAGTTAAATAGAATATTATTGGACAAACAAAAAAGATGTGAAGTTTTTTTTAGTTTACTCGAAATGGTCTTCTATGGACTTGGGTTGTTCTTATATTCATATACTCAACTGTATCTGGATATTGCGTTGAAAATGATATTTGGCGAGAAACAAAAGCTTGAAATCACAGGAATTCACACTACTGACAACGGCAGACAGTGAAGGTCAACGGCTCAAATTTTCGTTGGTAGTCTCGTCACGTGATAGTTCTGTATGGATTGTACACGTTCCCTATGACAGCAATTGTGAATGGGTAGTCCAGCTTTACTGCAAATTTACGTCAGGACTGCTCAACCAATGGACAAGATTCTTATGTCACAAAAATGGGCAGAATCTCTACTTTCTAAAACCGTGCGCCCCAAGTTTGTGCGACCTTCCGTTCTAGAGATATCCCGTCTGGAAGAATTGCAAGACGGCAAAATATGCTCAAATTCGTCAAATTTGGACTGTTCGCCATAGACAATTCTACTCATAAGGTACTTTTCTGATCAAATTTGCGTCATTGCTACAAATGTTACAATAAAGATATATACACATAAATAATCCCTAAAGTGTCCACTTTCAGAATCCGGGCGCCCCAAGTTTGCTTCTTAAATAGTTTAAAAGTTATGGCAGATTTTGTGGAAAAATGCGTCGATTTTTGACCCGTTTTCATGTTGTAGCGTTCGCGCGGAAGCGCGGCTTCGCAGATGACCGAAAGTTTTCAATATGTACGCTCAAGCAGACATTTGAAACACACTTTTTAACATATATTTGATGTTTCGTTGTCATTGTTGTCATAGTAACAGGGATGGTGCTTTTTCACAGCACTTACTCATGGAAGAAAAGGGGCATACTATTTTCACTTGCGGACCATGGAACTTGCATTGGGTGCAATACACCCAAAAACTTGCATCATAAACAAACGCACAAGGAGGTCGTTTCGCATGGAATATTTCGTTACGAAATCAGTCATTTCGTCGATAAAATGATTGTTTTTTAAGGTAATGCCAACATTTTGTAACTAAATGAACATTTCGTCCACGAGATGTTAATTTCGTTAACGAAATATTCCATGCGACAAACAAAAACAAAAACAAAATAAATGAAAATAAAAATCCATAAGCCATTCAGCCCACGAATCATGCAGCTAATGAGCTTGACACTATGGAAAAAGACCTACTAGCTCGACACTAGACAAATAAGGCCCATGAGTCCAATAAACCAAGAACACAAGGCCCATCCGTCCGATCATAAACAAGGCCAACGAGAAGAAAATGGCAGGATGGCCCATATCAGCTACGGTAAGCTGATCATCCTTGGGGCCCAGTTGAATGTGAGGGCCCCTTCACCGAGTTATAAACACTCTGCTCTTTGCAATTGGGAATGAAGCGAGATGTTTTTAATACGTGCATGAGTTGTGACTGTCTCACACACAGGACCTTCATGTTATGTCCTATCCGAGGGACAGAGAGTTTTTTCCTCTTTCATGCGAGAGGGGCTGGTATGATAACACACAACATTGCAGTCGATTGTAAGTCGTTCGTAACTTTACGAACAACTTTATGAAACAGGGCCCTTGAATTGCAGAAATGATATTTAGAATCACATTCTTTCACCCCGTAAAATCTTCCACACTGGATTCAAAACATTAATCAGCATTTTCAATTTTTAACTGCAGTTGACCTTTAACCCGGATGGTGGCCATATTGGATTCTATCAATATGGCGGCCCCAAGGGATTTTAGTCTTAGCGCTCATCAAAAATCGAAAGACTATGGTACAAGGGACCTATGAGCCAAGTTTGGTGCTTTTGGAAGAATATGAACCAAACAACCCATTTTGAGCCCTTATAACCGGAGGGCCAAACCCCAAAACTCGCTTACTTACCGAGTGAGTTCCACTCTCTCTACAAACTAAGTAGACCATGCTTATTTTCAAGTTTTTATTGTAACAAACAACGTTACACTAGTCTACCTTAAAAAAAATGATGGTATGATAACACACAACATTGCTGAGTCCAGACTCAGGTTCGAACCCGGGTCGCTTTTGGAGGAAGACACGCTGCCGACTGAGCCAACTCACCACCATATGAATCAGTCTTTTGGAGGTTAATATTAATTAGATTATCTGCTGGAAAATGCATCAGTTTAACTCATTCAACTAATCAATCGCATTTAGGGTACTACAGCACAATAATATTTACATTTCAAGAAAAACAAATGCCTTGAGAGCTTATTTGACATTTTAATAATGGATATTGCGTAATTTAATATCATTGATGTAATGTTTGTTTAGTTTTAATCACCATTGCTTTATCTTTAATAGTTAATGGAATCTCGGCGGATGACAGGCCATATTATGTAATTTGCCCCGTGTTAACCAATGTGGAAACCAGACCCTTCCCAGCGGGGAGACTGTTAATTTGGTGCCGAAGCTGATACGCAGTGAAGACAGCGCCATGTTTGGGAAATATCCCATGCTAAGAAAAGAGAACCTGGATATGCTTGTAGTGTGCCGACTCAAGGTAAACCCTCTGGACATGTGCATCACAACTACATTAAACATGAAGTAGTTAATCTGGTCCTAATAAGATAAAATCGAGAATTTTGCTTCTGAAAGTTGTGCGCACTTAAATGACACATTGTCACATCGAGGGTTAAAAAACCCGACTATAAGTATAACCGCCAAGTTGTCATTCAGGCCTCGAAAAAGAAAGTGCTCGAAAGTAACAGAGAGAATAATGGCGATTCTGAATTAGAGAAAGATCTGTAATCCTGCCATTCACTAATGTTTAGTACAAAGTCGTACTTGTTTTAAAATGTCCCATTAAAGGGATCGCATAGTTTTGGTTGAGACCTAATTTCAGGTTTCTAACATTTTAGTGAGATAATGAGAAACCTCTTATGAAATATGAAAGAGCATGTAATTCCATGAGGAATTCAACGTTTATTTGATGAATATTGGTTTTTAAATGGCCGAGTTATCCAAAATATATGGGCGATATCTCCACCCACATCCTTCCCTCGATTGGTCTCCCTCCATAGATGGCCGACTTACTACACCTCTCTGATACAAATTTCGAGATATTCCTTCAAAAGTGCATGTGTGTCAGATCGTTGAGTCTCATTTCTCAAAATACAAGAGCTCTCTCGAAAGGGAGTAGAATACCCTACCCTCTCCAACGCTGCCCTTGCTGGGTTCCCATCCCTATAAACTTGGTACACTTTGGCGATCCATAATTTTCCAAATAATCCACAAAACGTACGCATCAGATTCTAAAAATTGAAAAACTTTGTCTTGGGGGGGGGGGGTGAGATGCGCCCACACCCCATCAACTTCCATATAAGTGATGACGCACACGTTTAACAAGAGCTGCACTAAATCACTGATTTCAGGTCTAAAACTGCAAAAATCCAATCCCCTACCCCACCCTCCCCCTCCGCTGCACTCCTTTGCACCATGGACTTATGCTTACACATATTTTCAAGCCCCACCCCCCCCCGCCCACGTGAAAACAGATTGGCACCCCTTGCTCTGTGCACATACCCGATGTAGATAATTACCTGAAAAGTTATGGGGAATGAGTAGCCACTTTTTGGTAACAGAAATGCATGGTTTGTAAGCCCTACATTTTAAATAATAAACTAGTAACTATCGCAATATAATATTAATATCATCGCATTTCATTGGAGGTCTTTGACCTTGTGTGATTGTTGGAGGTGAAAGGTAATGGCTCATTAATAAGCACGGCATACGAATGCTCTCTAGAACAAAATTATGTTTACCATTAATGATGCCAAAATATTCTGATACTTTGAGGTCATTGACCTCTCAAGATCATCTGAGATAAAAGGCAGAAACTCGTCTGTGCCTTGGAATATGAAGACAATGTCATTGTAAAACAGATATGCTTATTTTGTACATCTTTAACATGTTTATCACCAACCAATGATGTCATAGTTCAATATTCTGATATTCTGAGGTCATTGACCTGTCAAGGTCATCATAGGTCAAAGGTAGAAACCTGTCTGCTCTTTAGAATATGACGACAATTTCATTGTAAGACAGATATGCTTGTTTTGTACATCTTAACAATGTTTACCATTAACCAATGGCATCACAGATCAATATTATGACATTTTGAGGTCATTGACCATTAAAGGTCATCAGAGGTCAAAGGTATAAACCTGTCAATGCTCTGTGGAGTCAGAAAATGGTTTCCCTGAAGGACAGATGCATGTTCATTGCATTATAAAACCACATATGTGACCCTGCACCTCAAAACAAACAAAAAGTCGCAAGACATAAATTTTTAATTAAGACCATATTCTGAAAGAGCAGACTTCAAGCTTTAAAATGATGTATAACTCAAATCAAATGGACTCTCCTAACCTATCTAAATATTGGAAAGAAAGCACAAACTCTGGAAAAGTGTGAACTGAGAAAAGAGTCTCTGAAGTACAGTGTCTATTCAAGCGCTTAATCTTTACCAAACCGTGCTGGCTGTGCGATGAATGGGACAAAAAAACAGGAAGTAAACCACCAGAGTAACAACAATGAAGAGATTATCAGATTAAACTGAAATTAAGCATGCCTCATTAACACATTCAGTCCATAATTAATGCCAACTTTCAAAGCAGTAGCACTATCCTTTTAAAAGTTATTATAGTTGAAAGTGAAGAGTGTGGACAAGGTTTTTCAGAAATGAAAAAGGGATTCTAAAGACACACCTAATCACACTATTCTACCAAAAATGTTCGAGATAAACTGCTAAAAAAAACACACACTTTCCTGCCCGTTTTATGATACCAAATTTTAGCATAATGTAAGAGAAGACCCGCTCTTTCAGAAAATAAGAAAAAGTCAAGTTCGGCTAGGTTGACCCATTTCACTTATTTTCAGTCCTCACGCAAAATCAGTGTGTGCGACTTTATGTTCGCTTTGAGGTGCACGGTCACATATATCATTCACGAATGTCTCAAAACATCGATATTCTGATATTTAAAGTTTATTGACCTCTGGAGGTCATCAGAGGTCAAAGGTAAACACCTCTCAACGCTCTGTTGAATCAGAAAATAAATCATCTGCAGTATAAATGCATGTTTAGTGCAGCATAACCACATCTATCATTCACAAATGTCTCCAAGCATCAATATTCTAATATCTACAGTTCATTGACCTCTGGATGTCATCAGAGGTCTAATTAGACTTACCTCCCGATCTTAAAATAAATCTTATGGTATGTACTAACACTGGTGAAAGTTTCATGCTTTAGTCAAATTTTGCGCAATTCTCGTGATTTTGAGGTCTTAACCTCTCTACTAAAATGTCCATGCACGGATGATTACTTCGGCCGCAGTGCGGTATGTTATTATTTTTCTCCTCTCCACCAATTGTGAATTCGTGTATAATATGATTACCACCTTTTTACACGCAAAGGTAAAATATCCGGTATTTTTGTCAATGCATTTCTTTCTTCTTTTTTTTTTTGGGGGGGGGGGAAGGCTGATATCTCATTTACACATTAAAGGGACGGGCACAGTACTGGTTGAGGCGGGGATACAGGTTTATGACAGTTTTAGGTGATATGATGAGAAATCTCTTCTGAAATATGAGAGAGAATGTCACTTCAGGAAGGATTCAATGTTTACTTGATAGAAAAAATGACCTTGAAATGGCTGAGATATCCAAAATAAAAAAGGCGATCCTATCAAACTTGACAGGCCACGACTTTTATTAGGATCCCTTTGTTTTAACTTGTTTTAGATACCTCAGCCAAATGAACTTTTGATTCCCCTTAATATGCTCTTCAACATTTCATAGAGTGCTTTCTATATATTGCAAACGATAACAAGATGAATTGAAGTCAGCACTAAGTTCGACGCGCATCTCGCCTTGTCTGGGGATAACTCTGGTGTACCCGATATGTATCGCTTTGGTAAACTATTAACATCAACTAACTACCAATAGAGTGGGCGATACTTTATACCTTATGGCAATTGAAGACCTGAATATAAGAACGACCCTAGTCCAATTTTTGGCCAAATTCAGTTTGACATGGGAAATTGTAGTTTATGCATGGACTCACCTTGTGTATAAATGTGACCCTGCACCTCAAAACAGACAAAAAGTCAAACATGAATTTCTAGTTAAGACCATATTCTGAAAGAGCAGACTTTAAGCTTTAAAATGATGTATCACTCACATCAAATTGACTCTTTTAATCTATCAAAATATTGGAAAGAAAGCACAAACTCAGGAAAAGTGTGAACTGAGAAAAGAGGCTCTGAAGTACAATGTCTATTTAAGCGCTCAATCTTGTACCAAACCGTGCTGGCTGTGCGATGAATGGGACAAAAAAAGGAAGTAAACCACCAGAGTAACAACAATGAAGGGATTATCAGATTAAACTGAAATTATACATGCCTCATTAACACATTCTGTCCATAATTAATGACAACTTTGAATGCAGTAGCATTATCCCGTCAAAAGTTATTACAGTTGAAAGTGAAGAGTGTGGACAAGGTTTCTCAGAAATGAAAAAGGGATTCTAAAGACACACCTAATCACACTATTCTACCAAAAAAGTTTGAGATAAACTGCTAAAAAACACACTTTCCTGCCCGTTGTATGACACCAAATTTAAGCATAATGTAAAAGAAGACCCTTTCTTTCAGAAAATATGAAAAAGTTCGCTAGGTTGACCCATTTCAGTTATTTTCAGTCCTCACGCAAAATCAGTGTGTGCGACTTTATGTTCGTTTTGAGGTGCACGGTCACAAATGCAGTTGACCTTTAACCGGGATGGCGGCCATTTTGGATTCTACCAATATGGCGGCCCCAAGGGATTTTAGTCTTGGCGCCCATCAAAAATCGAAAGACTATAGTACAAGGGACCTATGAGCCAAATTTGGTGCTTTTGGAAGAATCTGAACAAAACAACCCATTTTGAGCCCTTGTAACCGGAGGGCCAAATCCCCAAAACTCGCTTACTTATCGAGTGAGTTCCACTCCGCCCTCTACAAACTAAGTAGACCATGCTTATTTTCAAGGTTTTATTGTAACAAACAACATTTCACTGGTCTACCTTAAAAAAAATTGCTGCGAAAGCCTCCAAATCCAAGATGGCGTCCAAGATGGCCGCCATATTCACTGAATCCGTTATCTGAAAGATAGAATTGAAGACCTGAAAATAAGAACGACCCAAGTTTGGGCCAAATTCAGTTTGACATGGGAAATTGTAGCTTATGCATGGACTCATCTGATGTATAAATGATAAATCCTCATTACTCAAGGAAGTACCTGAAATAAATGAGTTAAATCTGTCATGAATGTAAGAATGAAGGAATTGGGTCATTCTTACATTCATATTATAGCGCCCTCTCTCATCCTTCTCTCATCTCTATAGCAGAATATCATGTATATGAATCAAAGAACGACCCAAGTCCATATGATTCAAAGGACGACCCAAGTCCATCATACAAAATAGCCTCTCCACAATCAATGTAAATGTTAATTGTCATAATAATATGTGTTCTAATTTGTATATACAATGTAGCTTTTCCATCACAGTTAAATATACTCTCATTGGACAAATAACAAAGATATGAAGTTTTTTTTTAACTTTACTCGAAATGTTCTTCCAAGACTTGGGTCATTCTTATATTTAGATACTCAATTTGATAGACACATCAAATTTCAACAAATGTGGGTTATTGTGATAAGTGGATTGAGATTTTAAGAAAAAAACACTCATTTTTTGATATTCTTCTGAAAAAAGGAAAATCATGAAAATGCTTGATTCAGCATAAATCAGAGAAAGACGAAAGGATTATCTTGAAACGTTTCAAGAATTTTGTTTGACATATAATTAATATTTGGAGAAAATAAGGGGTCAGTTTATAATGTCTCAAATTTGAAAATTCACTATGTAAAAATGGCCACTATAGTTGTGACAGGACCTTGTTGGTTGTAAAGAGAGTCTGCGCGCGCCAAGTCTACTACACGCCCCACTGGCACTGGCGCTTGAAGCAGTGCCAGTGGTGCGTATGGTAGTCTTGACAAACGCAGACTTTTTCTTTGACAAACAACAGTTTGTACCTGCAAACTAACTTTTCATACCAAGTGGTAGCTCAGGTGACGCTGATCGCTATTATTTCAAGGTAAATTGTTCTGAAGCAGATGAGATGAAGCAAAAAATATCTTTCAAATAGAGGTACAAGCTTGAAACAAGCTTACTATAGAAAATTTAAAACAAAATTTGGATCAATCACTCCAAAAAAAAAAATCAAGATTGCGGGCCATCAATACTGACATAGTGTATTCCGCCAAAGTAAATGTATTATTTCGATTTTGGTGCAATTTGGTATGTTTTGCTGTCTATTTATATGGTTTTTATATATTCTGAACATTGTTATGGTATTTCAAACCATCTTAGGTTTTTATGTAGACATTTTTTTTCAGAATGCACCATGAATATTTCTCTAAAAAGTAAAAGAAAAAAAATAAAATTTAAAAATGATTACAAAAACCATGTAGAAATCAACATCTTTCCCATATAATCAATATTTGGAGAAAATTAGAGTTCAGTATTGTATTTGGTTCGGGAGTTATAATGTCTCAAATTTGAAATCCCATTTTACATAATATCATGTATTTACACCATCTGTTCCCAAAGACGTCACAGAGGGTCAAATCCAAGATCGTGCTTACTTTTCGAGTTCCACTCTCTCTATAAGCAAGACCATACATAATATTAAACATACTAAGCAATGTTCCATAAGTACACCTCAGTAGATTTGTTGCAAAAACCTCCAAAGTACAGATGCGGTCCAATAGGGCCGCCATTTTTATTGAAATTAACATTTCAAATATGAAATTTGATAGAGACATTGGATTGCAACTAATTTGATGTCATACGAAAGAGAGTACAACTTCCTAAAAGTTGATACCACTTAAGCTGTGTATTGTGATAAATGTGTGTGTGGGGGGGGGGTTGTTTGCTTCTCCTTTTTTAGGGGAAGGAAATCCATATTTTATATTGTTTTGAAAAAAGGAAGAAATGTAAAAATGCATGATTTAGTATTTATCAAAGAAGAACTAAAGAATTATTTTGAAATCTGCCACTGATATTCACATTTATGGAATTGAAGGCAACATCACACACTGTTGACAAGTTAACATCTAGAACTTGAACACATTATATTTATGCATTATAGATTTTGTATACAATGTGTTTACATGGTCGCATGTAATACTGTTATGGTCTAGTGACTTGCAAGTGCCTGTAAACTAACTTTTCATGCCAAGAGGTAGATGACGCTGGTCGCTATTACTGTAGCATTTCATAGAAAATTGTTCTAAGGCAGATAAAATTGAACAGAATGTATTTTCCAAAAAGAGACATAGGAGCTTGGAATTTGGCACAAATTTTGCCAATGTGTAATATTTAGCGACAAAAGTAGTATCCACACAAAAATCAAGGTGGCGGTAATTAATCGAGGTTGTCGTTCAAGGCATTTTTTATCATTAGTGCGCGTAAAACAAAAACCCAGCTTTAGTTAATTCCTCGAACTAGTTCTAAAATATGAGTTAGGGATAGAACAACTAATGTACAAACTTAAATCAATATAATGAAATAATATTGTTAGATATACTACATAGATCTGATAAGATTTTTTTGTGTGTTTTATACTAAGCTGTCAACAGTTATCATGGTTATGGTTTCTTGAAAAGAAATGGTGATATCTCCGTATGTTTTAGGCTTTATTATATTTTTTTTTACATGGTACAATGTTTTGCGATGCAACTAACCTTCACATATAAATCGAATGTGATATCTTCCCCAATGGTAAACAATACCTGCAATGTGTTGCGTCAAAGGCAAATCTCAACTTACAATTTGATATATGTGACCTTGCACCTCAAAACAAACAAAAAGTCGCCAGACATGAATTTTTAGTTAAGACCAGATTTCGAAAGAGCAGACTTTAAGCTTTAAAATGATGTGTAACTTAAATCAAATGGACTCTCCTAACCTATCTAAATATTGGAAAGAAAGCACAAACTCAGGAAAAGTGTGAACTGAGAAAAGAGGCTCTGAAGTACAGTGTCTATTCAAGCGCTTAATCTTTACCAAACCGTGCTGGCTGTGCGATGAACGGGACAAAAAACAGGAAGTAAACCACCAGAGTAAAAACAATGAAGAGATTATCAGATTAAACTGAAATTATACATGCCTCATTAACACATTCTGTCCATAATTAATGCCAACTTTGAATGCAGTAGCATTATCCCGTCAAAAGTTATTAGAGTTGGAAGTGAAGAGTGTGGACAAGGTTTTTCAGAAATGAAAAAGGGATTCTAAAGACACACCTAATCACACTATTCTACCAAAAATGTTCGAAATAAACTGCTAAAAAAATACACTTTCCTGCCCGTTTTATGATACGAAATTTTAGCATAATGTAAAAGAAGACCCGCTCTTTCAGAAAATATGAAAAAGTCAAATTCGGCCAGGTTGACCCATTTCACATATTTTCAGTCCTCGCGCAAAATCAGTGTGTGCGACTTTATGTTCGTTTTGAGGTGCACGGTCACATATTTATTTAATCTTCTTATATTGCTGTCTATTATATGTTTCTTCGTATGGGGGAGGGGGGTGGAGCTCATTCCAGTGTTTGGATAAGGCCCGATCTTTGATTAAAAAAAAAAAGAAAATGCTTCTGTATCAAAGATATGCTTTTTTGCTTGTGTGTTACTCTGCTGTTGTAGAAATGTGAATGATGATGGTATATATGTAATAATGTCTGATCCGTAGATGTCCTTGAAAGCCCTTCTGATCCGAGAACCCCCCCCCCCCCCGAAAAATCCAACATGGCGTCAATTTCTCAAGTTTGATTTTAAATGTGTTGTGCAAAATTACTTTTCAGTATATTGTTGGAATAAAACTGTCCAAATTGATTATTCGTGCTGTATATTCATATTTACAAATAAGCATGCTGAAACTGTATTTACTGTTAATAGATTTTTCTTACATTGTTTTAGGCTGAATTCATGTGGGTTATAGTGTCACAATTGATCTGAACTTATGCCATTGGTAGATGCTTTCCCATATTACGTATCAGAATCACTCGAGAGTGGAAATGTTCATTTTCAGTCATTTTTGAGTGACCTCAGGGATCACTCCAAGAGTGACGAGTGATCCCTAAGGTCACTCTAAAATGATTGAAAATGAAAATTTTCACTCAAAATTTACTCCAGTTTCACTCTAAATTCACTGTTTTCTGTTATTTACTCCTCTCTTAAATTCCTCTCGATTTTTTTTTTTCGGAGTAGAATATCACTTGATAAAATTTGATATAAACGTCAATCTGAAAAGTATAAAAAGTCTATCGAAAGGGACCCAGTAGCGGATCTTTTGCATTTTCATTATTGCAATTTAGCTATCCGGTGCATAATTCTGGCGGTATTTGTCCAATTTTCCATAAAGAAAGTTCGAGATTTGTCCTCATCTCGGGAATTGCTTGGAGGACAAATGATTTGTCTGCCCAAAACATTTCCGTAAGGGCGGGGCAAATGCCCCTTTGCCCCCCCCCCCCCCCAAGTAGATTCGACGCCCCTGATCATCCCTGGGTATGCCCATGGATGTATGAGAGTCATCATCGTTTCAGGAATGATGCAGAAAATGGAGGGGGGGGGGTTCAATTATGGCGGTATATTTTTTGTTATTGCTTGTTTGTTTTCGTTTAAAAGAAGCGTCATGGTCAGCGTCATGATCGGACGTGTTTTTTGAAGAGCTCCGCTCAAACGTAACTTGTCATTCATTCCTTGTCACCAGCGTGCATGTGAAATCTGTATTCTTCCATGGTTCTGTGATGTCTACATTTTTTATATAGTTATGTTGACAGGATGACATACCAACTTATACCCGCAAACTATTGTTTTTGAGATATTTCGAGGACATTTTGGATTTCAGATTTTGGACTTTGTTCTGACAATGGCAAACACTCGGAACTCAAAGCTTCAAGCCGAGGAGCTGCACAATACCATCCGCACTGAAATCGACAAAGCTTTGGAAAGTAACGCTGTTGCTTGCAAACTGGTGAGTGCCATAAAACAAACTTTGATTGGTGAAGTGACGCCAATCATTACGGAAAAGGTGACTGAAAGTTTGCGGGAATACATTGGTTTTGAGATACAGACGAGAGATACTCGTATAGCTTCCCTCGAGAAAGACATTTAGTCTCTACTCGACCAGCAGGACGAGTCTGACCAGTATTCTCGAAGAAAATGCTTAATATTTCACGGGGTTGATGAAAATGTGAATAAAAACACACACGAAACTGTGATTAAGTTGTGTGCTGACAAGCTCAACATTGTCGTCGATTCGACAGACATTGACAGGAGTCACAGATTGGGACCTAGTAAGGAAAAGAAAACCAGGGGAGTGATTGCAAAATTTACAAACTACCGTATCCGAAATGAAATCTACAGAAATCGCAAAAAGCTGCGAAATCTTCAAGGGGGAGGTATCTACGTTCACGAAAGTCTCACAAAGACTTGGACAGAACTCTTTTTGAAAATCAAAACCAAGTACAGCAATCATATCGAAGCCCTATGGACCCAAGATGGCCGAATTCTCGCCATTTTGAAAGACACGAAGAAACGAATTGCGTTCACGAAAGAAAGCGATCTGCACACACTGCCTCAGCATAATCCCCTTTACCCTCATGAATTTCACAGATGAAGAGCGTCATCTGTCGTCGATATTTAGCAGCAGCTGCTGCTTTACCTCACCCTTCCCCAGACCGATGTGTACAATCGTGGTCCTACTAACTGATCAGTTGTTTTACAGACCAGATTTTTGTTCTCCGTTATGCGGTCGGCTGGTTACTGTTGGTAGCAATTCCGATTGTATTTAAAGTTTAAACTATTTAACAATTCAACTATTTTTGTGAGATCGTACAACGTATCTGCTGAATGCATAGTGATTACCAGAGAACACTTAGCATGCTTAGTATATTTAAAATGTGTGTAAGATTCTGTATGATTTGTGTCTATATCTATAAATTTAGAACACTCATGCATATTGAAGTCTTTTCATTGACATCCAGTTGGAATATGACATGGTTATTTTGATGAGTCTTTGAATACTCTGAATACTTTTATTTTCTGTCTGTGGAACATTGTGTTCCTACTCGCGTTATACATGCGTTGGACTTGTTGGTGTTTTTTTTTTCATGCTTTTGTGCTCTGCACAGTCAATGTTTCACTTTTTTTTTCTTTTTTCCTACTAAATGAAGTCTAGTATTTATAAATTTCCATGTGTTTATTGTAAGAAACCTGTGAAAAGAAATAAAAAAGGACTGAGATGTACTAACTGCCAGCAGTGGCTTCATATTGCTTGTTCTGGTATTTCTGAAAGAATGTATGATGATTTGACAGAAACTTTTAATGACTGGCAGTGTAATATTTGTTTATTTAAGCTGATGCCTTTTTATATTGATTTTGACTCTGCTGCAGATGTTGATTTATATGAGGTCAATATGACACAAAGAAATTTGCCTACTTCAGGGGAATTGTATCAAAATGTACGAGGTAACGGTCTGAGGATTGCACATTTAAATGTCAATAGTCTTTTAATAAGAATAATAATGATAATACATCATTTATTAAGCGCAGAAACTATGTCTATATATTCTACTGCGCTTCAAGAGCTCTTAAGTTCCTATGTTGCACAATGCTGCATGGGAAGTACAAAAAGAAACAAGCCCATGCTAAAACAAAAAAGTTTTCACTTTTGATTTAAAACTATTTAAAGTCTGACATTTCCGAATGTCTAATGGTAATCTATTCCACAACCTAGGGGCTGCACAAGAAAATGATCGGTCACCTAAGGTAACTTTTGTTTTGATTTGGGGCGTATCTGCAATGTCAATCTATCATTTGTACTGCGGAGATTATGACTATGAGTCTGAGAATTAAAGTTCAATAATTCACTGATATAACCAGGGGTCTGACCATTCAGAGCTTTATAAACCAGCATCAATATCTTGAAATCAATTCTTTGGCGAATAGGCAGCCAGTGCATTTCCTTTAGAAGTGGTGTAACATGAGCAAATCTTGGGAGATCACAAATCAATCTTGCACACGTGTTTTGAACCCGCTGCAACTTAACTATCTCTGAATCCGGTAATCCGTACAACAGACTATTACAATAATCTAATTTGCTTATAACACATGCGTGAACAATCGCCTTCATGCTTTCCTGATCAAAATATTTACGGATGCGTCTCAAATTATAAATCATATAATATGCTGATTTACATACACTAGTAACCTGAGATTCCATATTCAAATGGGTATCAAAAAACACCCCCAAGTTTCTCACATTATCGGATGGTTTTATAACAGTATCAGCGAGTGATATACCATTTGATTCAAATTTAGAAACTTGCCATGGAGTGCCAATGACTAACAATTCCGTTTTCTTATCATTTAACATCATTTTGTTTTGTAATGTCCAGGTTGTTCTAATGTACTCAATACATTATTCTAACACAGGTATGCAGTAGTCTTCATTTGGTGTGTTAGGGCGGAATGACAAATATATTTGTGTGTCATCTGCATAACAGTGACAAGTGATGACAGGAAACTCCTTTTCAATATTTGTGAGGAGTCTACTTGTGTCCAGTGTAAACAGTAGGGGATCTAAACGTGACCCCTGTGGGACACCAAAAGGTACCGTGAACACATCAGAGACAATGTCTTCCATTTCAACTGTCTGTTTTCTACCAGACAAATAAGAGTTAATCCATTCCAAAACTTTACCATCAATCCAAAAATGGGTTTTCAGAGTTTTTGATAGGTAGGAATGATCAATAGTGTCAAAAGCGCCACTGAGATCAAGTAAGAGCAGTAAGTTGATCTTCTGGTCATCCATTGCCATCAGGAGATCATTTTTAATTCGAACGAGTGCTGTCTGAGTGCTATGAAAATTTCGGTAAGCAGATTGATTGAATGGAAGAAGTGAGTTAGACTCAGGGTGTTCAAGGATTTGTTGGGTAGCAGCGCCTTCTACTCACTTTGAAATGTATTGAAGATTACTAACAGGCCTCAGATTACTGAATTCTGTTTCAACGCCGGACTTCTTCAACAGTGGTTTAACAAGAGCAACCTTCCACAGAGCAGGGAATTGCCCTGTTGACGGAGATACATTGATTATTGATGTTATGACATGCAATAGTACATCTAGATGTTTCATCAATAACTTTGTGGGTAATGGGTCCAATGGACAAGACTTCTTACTAAGTTTCATGATCAATTTCTCAACATCATTCTCAGACAATTCTTTAAAAACTTTGAAATCTACGATCTTTTGATCAAATGGGGCTTCATCAATAACAAATTTATTCACATTAATGAGTTTTAATTCTACGTCATTATGAATGTTCTTAACTTTATCCAAGAAATAATTGCCTAAGTCATTGACAAAAGCTATTCTATCCGTATTACATGGAATCACTGGTTGCTTGTTTGACATATTCACAAGACCCTTCACAATATTAAACAGTGCTTTGGTGTTTTCTCTGTGTTCAGACACGAGGTCTTTGTTGTGAGTTTTGCGTGCCTCAAACAAGGAGAAACTGTAAGAGTTTCGAAGTGACACATAATCTTTCCAGTCTTTCTCAGATCTTGACTTCAACCAACGTTTCTCAGCTTTCCTCTTTCTACGTTTCTTTTGTAATATAACATCAGTTAGCCAGGGTGTCTTTGGTTGCATGACCACAGTCTTTTCTACCATCGGTGCATGCTTATCTAACAACTCATACAAGTCATACAGAATAGTTAATTTAGAAATATCAGAGGAGTTTTCTTTACAAAGACAACTTTCAGCAATATCATGTTTAAACAGGTCAGTGTTGATGACAGATAACCTACGAAATGATATTTTCTTGACTGGAAAGTGAGCTTTACTTGAATTGAGGTAACACATTACAGGGAAATGATCAGAGATCAAGGACGAATAAGCCCAAGGTTTGCCTATTACAATGGTATCGTCAGACTGCCGTCTGATTAACAAATCAAGGGTATGACCGTGTGTATGGGTACAGAAATCAACTAGCTGGGTACAACAAAGACATTCAAGGAGGTCTAACAAAGATTGTGAATCTCCACTATAACTTGAACAGGAACATTACACAGCAGATGACTTTGAATATAAGTGTTGATTTCTGATACAAAACTGGAGACAGATACCGGATGTGATTCTGAGTAAGGAGGCCTGTAGATGTTAATAAGAGACAAATTGTATGATCTACATGTAATGTGATATTCTGCATACTCGAAAGAGTTCACCTCACCAGCAGCTGTTTGAACGGCATTAACTGTTTCTTTGTATACAAGTCCTGTTCCCCCTCCACGACTGTTGCTCCGGGGTCGATGGATGAACTTGTAACCTGGAGGTAGAAATTCCTGTAGCACGGCTGAGTCGTTCTCCGTTAACCATGTTTCTGTCATTGGCATGAGATCAGGAGTTGTGTCACATATGAAATCATGTAATAGTGCTGACTTGTTACGCACTGACCGAACATTCACTGAGCACAGTAGAAGGTTCGATGATGATTTAGATTTTCTAGATTGTTGAAGATTATTCCTTCTACGGCCTCCACGTCTTCCTCTCTGTGTCTTTCTTCGTTGAATTCCATAAGAACGGATTATATCACGTACCTCTGAAGGCAACTGGAACTTTGTGTGCCGCCATTGTGAGAGTTCTGCAGGAGTGTACTTCATACATGTACTGTGCTGAAGATCATTGTCAGGGATAGAACGTGGAATAATGTCATCATTATCCTGTGGTCCGGGGTTGGGATGTATGTCACCACCATGTAACAGTTCTAGTTGAAAAGAGGCTGTTCCATTTGGGATATAAGGGATTCTCCTTTTGAGATACTGCTTCCTGGAGAAGTGTCCATGAGTTGAAAGTTTGATATACCATTGCTCATGGCACTACACGGCTTCCACAGAAGCAAGCAGGCAGAGGGTTAAAGGGATAGTACAGTTTTGGTGGAGATGAGAATTGGGTTTTTAACTTTTTGCGAGATACCAAGAAAACACTTATGATATAGTACAGAACATACCATTTTAAGAGGAATTCAAAGTTTATTTGACGAAGATCGGGTTTGGAATGACTGAAACATCAAAAAACAAAGTAAAACAAAGCAATCGTAATAAAGTGTGGGTCCCACACTTTATTTGAATCGCTCTTTTTTGATATCTCAGCCATTTCAAAACCAATTTTCATCAAATAAACGTTGAATTCCTCATAGAATTACGTGCTCTTTCACATTTTATAAGAGGTTTCTCATTATCTCACCAACAAATGTTAGAAACCTGAAATTAGGTCTCAACCATAACTGTACAATCCCTTTAACAATAGTCCTAGTTGAAAAGCTCCCATTGTGCTTGGAAGTGGGTCCTATTGTTGAAGTTCACCCAGGTGCACATTACACAATACCCTGCTAATACTATACAGCTTTCATACAAGTGTGTACAAAGTATGGCCTCTTACCTTATGCACTAGTTGCAGAACTCCATAAAGCTGCAAAAGTTGAGCTTCAAAATACACACTGAAATCCAACCGATATGACTTCAAATTTGACCTGGCGTATCCAGACAACATATATGAATAACCAACAACAGTATAAATCTGTAAAGCAGTGCAAAACAGGCAAATGAGAGCTCTTTTTGGAGAGCCAGCAAAAGCATATGTACATGCTTGAGCGCTACTACCCAAAATAGATGAAGTTAGAGCGTTTGTGACATCAAACGACATACATTTATTCGCTCTAAATGAAACTAAAATTGATTTATCTATTTTTGATCATGAACTCAATATAGAAAATTATTCCCTGGTGCGAATAGATAGAACTCGTCAAGGTGGAGGAGTAGCGATATATGTCCATAAGTCGATCCATTTTGAGAACCTTATACATGAAAGTTTGAACGAGTTAGAAATGCTTGCAGTAAAGGTTTACTTGAAGCGTTTGAAGGCAATGGTGTTCACTACTTTGTACCGACCCCCCTCTTGTAATATCGGTGTTCTTGATTAATACGAAAATTTCCTTAGTTATATAGACAGTTTAGGTTGTGATACAGTCCTGGTAGGAGATATAAACTGTGATCTACTCTCTCAGCCTTTATCTGGTATCACCAAAAGGTATATTGATCTTAATAACATGTACGCGTTGACACAGATAAATTGTAATAAACCGACCCGGATAACTAATCTATTCGCTACTTTGGTTGATCACATTGTAACTAATAATCCCCTTAATGTGATGAGCTTTGATGTAATTCACAATGGAATGAGTGATCACTCGATTAGTATTATGACTTGGAAGTCTGATATTTCATTTTCTTCAAGAACTGTAAATTTCAGAAGCCGAAAAAATTAAATATTGATGACATCAGAATTGATATTCAAAACCAACCGTGGGAAAAGATTAGAGAATCTGAATCTATCGACGAGGCTGTTGAATTGTGGCAGAATTTGTTTCTAAATGTTATCGAAAAACATATGCCTGAACGGTGTAAAAGAGTAAAACATAATTTCTCACCTTGGATGACTTCTGATATTTACAGACTTATGAAGAAGCGAGATAAAGCTAAAAAGAAAGCATATAAATGTGAAGATGAAAATATAATGAATGAGTATCGAAAGTTACGAAATAAAGTCACAGCGGAAGTTTGGAAAGCAAAGAAAAATATTATGTTGATAAATTCTCCCAAATTAGTAAAAATTCCAGATCTACTTGGAGTTTGTTGAAATCTATCATACCAAATAAGAAATCTGGTAGCTCAGTCCATGTGAATTCTGATAATCTTATTGAAACTGCTGATTATTTCAATAAATTTTTCGCCACAGTGGGAAGTACTTTAGCAGAGCAAATTCCTGATGCACCTTTTATTCACAATAGAGCTAGCTCTGTTAATGATATATTTGAATTTACTTTAGTGACGAATAGTGAAATTTGTAAAATTATTCGTAATTTGAAAGATGTTAAATCTGTTGGTTTTGATAAGATATCCGTTTATATGCTGAAATTATGCGTTTTTGATATATCACATAGCATTGCTGATTTGATTAATCTGTCTCTGCTAAGCGGTAAGTTTCCCAAGCCATGGAAAAGGGCAAAAATCATTCCAATTCATAAAAATGGGCCTAAAGATTATCCCTCAAATTATCGACCTATTTCAGTTTTGTCATGTGTTTCAAAAATTCTCGAACGAATTGTTCAAAGACAGATATTAGTTTACCTACACAAAAACAGTATTCTGACGTCCGTACAATCTGGTTTTAGACCACAACACTCAACTATCACTACCCTTATGAAAGTCACGGATGACTGGCTCCATGCAATCGATAGAAATGAATACAGAGGAACTGTTTTTGTCGACCTCAGCAAAGCTTTTTGACACAGTGAACTGTGATATACTAATGAAGAAGCTTAAGGAAATAGGCATTGATGGTACCCCCGGAGCTTGGCTGAGAAGTTATATGACGGACAGAGTCTGCCAATCATTGGTCAACTCCAAACTTTCCTCCGAATCAAATATAACGTGCGGGGTCCCCCAAGGGTCCCTTCTAGGACCACTGCTCTTTATAATTTATATCAACGATTTAGTACAATATACCAAAGAATGTAAAGAGCAGCTATATGCTGATGATACCGTTTTATATTTTTCTCATTCTTCAGTATCCAATATTGAACTTGCACTTAATCAGGATTTAGAAAATGGGTATAATTGAATGTGTCAAAATAAGTTAAGTGTGAATTGTCAGAAAACTGTATGCATGTTAATAAGAAGCAACCACATGATGTCCAAACAAAACGCTTTACGAGTCTCGTTACACAACCCCCCTCTGAATCAAGTACGAGTTTATACTTAGGTCTGTGGTGTGATGAAAATTTAAACTGGAAATATCATAGTGAAAGTATGTTGACGAGTATTGGAAAGATGGTAGGTTTTCTCGGTAGACTAAGACACTCTGTAAGTGAATCGATTCTGAAATTGATTTATAAGTCATTGATTCTTCCTCACTTTGATTATGGAGACATTATATATGGGTCAACGTTTAAGAAACACCTCGATAAGTTACAAAAATTACAGAATAGGGCCGGTCGAATTATATTACGATTACAACCCGATGCTCATGTTTCTGTTTTCGAAATGCATAACGCTTTAAACTGGCAACTCCTTGATCAAAGAAGGTATCATCATTCCCTTACCCTTATGTATAAGATTAGGAATAACTTAACTCCTTCTTATTTGAAAGATGAATTTGAAATTGTAACCCACTCCTCCCCCTCCCGTTTTGGGCAAAAATTACGACTTCCCAAACCTAGAACTGAATATTTGAAGAAGTCATTTAAATATAGATATGCTAAGGAATATAATGACCTTCCCATGGATATTAAAATTTCCCCCAGTGTTTATATATTTAAATCTAAAATAAGTATGTGTAAGGTTACTGCTCCGTTGATTTAATTTTTTTCTTTTTGTTGACGAAAAAGAGTTATTACGGAATTATTTGAATTAGTACAGGTTAGTGAAAGTTATGATGTATTATTTCTCCACGGCCTTTCATTTGTATCCTGCTCTTTTGCTTTTCGCCACTCGATGTTGTTGTTGTTGTTTTTCTTTCTGTCAATTCTGTCAATGTATTACAAACATGTACATTTTTATAAGAGTTACGTATTTTGTAATTTCACATTGTATTTGTATTCGGGTCCGAATCACGATGGAATCGTATTTTCTTTGCGCGATTTTCCACTGAACAAATGAAGAGTTTGTTCGCAAAAACCGATCAGTTCATATTTGACAAATGGAGATATTTGCGATTAAAGGTCAAGAAAAATAAAGAGAATAATAAGGAACTTGTTGTTCCTTTTGACCATAACTTAAAGAATGTACCTTTATATGTGACCCTGCACCTCAAAAGAAACAAAGTGTAGCCAGACATGACTTTTTAGGTAAGACCATATTCTGAAAGAACAGACTTTCAGCTTTAAAATGATGTATAACTCAAATCAAAAGGACTCTCCTAACCTATCTAGATAATGGAAAGAAAGCACAAACTCAGGAAAAATGTGAACTGAGAAAAGAGGCTCTGAAGTACAGTGTCTATTTAAGCGCTTAATCTTTACCAAACCGTGCTGGCTGTGCGATGAATGGGACTAAAACAGGAAGTAATCCACAGAGTAACAACAATGAAGGGACTATCAAATTAAGCTGAAAATAAACATGCCTCATTAATACATTCTGTCCATAATCAATGCCAAATTTCAAAGCAGTAGCGCTAGCCTTTCAAAAGTTATTAGAGTTGAAAGTGAAGAGTGTGGACAAGGTTTTTCAGAAATGAAAACGGGATTCTAAATAGACACCTAGTCACACTATTCTACCAAAAATGTTCGAGATAAATTACTAAAACAACACACTTTCTTGCCCGTTTTATGATACCAAATTTTAGCATAATGTAAAAGAAGACCCGCTCTTTCAGAAAATATGAAAAAGTCAAGTTCGGCAAGGATAACCCATTTCACTTATTTTAAGTCCTCACGCAAAATCAGTGTGTGCGACTTTATGTTCGTTTTGAGGTGCACGGTCACATATGTTGTGACCAATATATCTTTTAAAATGCATTATTTTGTACTTTATGACAGAGACCGTACTTCAAAATCTTCAAAAATGGACATCGGTTTTTGCGAACAAACTCTTCAAATGCAAGCTTACATATTCATGATCATATGATAATTATACATGGTACAATATCATTTTGAACTACCTTGGTTTGCAATGATTCATGAATTGACCAAAGATCTCATATTGACTGCGTAAAAGGGTTCCACCTTCTCCATGTAAATCTCTTTACTCTTAAATTTATGAACAGCCTTATATCAATTATTAGACCAAAGTTCCCTTCAAAGGTAGGGGATACCTTTTACAGACCTCCCAAAATGCAGCAAAACATTAAATATGAAACTCAAGGGACTTGCTTAGGCCACTGATTAGAAATTTGGAAGTCAACAGTTATCTAAAATTTGAATAATGCACAAAACTCAACTACTCAGTAGTTCTGTGTGTCAGCCACACTTAAGCCTTTTTGTTGCATTCTTCTGTATTTGTGATCTATAGACACAAATCTAAAAGTACAAGAGCTGATGTAATAACATATAGAGTGTGTGATAAGAATGTATATAGAAATGTTTGTAAGTGTTGATGAACTTTCTTCACAAAATTGACATGATGGACACACATGCAGTACATGGGTCTGCAAAGGTAGCCTAGTAATGTACTGGAATTTACGGTGAGCCCCGAAAACAATTCAATTCAAAATCTAACGGTCAAAAAAAATGTACTAAATGTTACCTTCCACTTTCAATACTTTATGGGAGTTTCTAAAATGATACTCTCTTCAACATACCACTGTATTTATACAACTCTTCATTTAAGGCATGCAAATGGGCTTCCCTACCTTTAAAGGTTTTCAACAAGAATGCAAGAACGTTTTCAGACTGTTTATTTTACAGTCTTTCCTATAAAGAACCTAGTTTTGAATTTCAGTAAAATCTCCACTTATATATCAAGAGTACTTCTCCAACCTGGAGATGATCTGTAATGGCTAAATCTAGCTTTTTGTTTTCTTTTTAAATTACACGTGAACTTGTTTATTGTTTTGTGCAATAATGTAACACAATAATATAAACTTTCTTATAAATTTCCACCTTTACTAAAGGAAATCTTCTCATCGTGTCTCTTACCGAGTATATTACTTCTATATCAGGATATTTTCTCAATATAGTTCACACTCCTCTACTCATCGATATTTCACGAAAAAAAAAGAATGTGTGCTCTTATTTGATTTTCATTGGAAATTTCATTCTTAACTGTCGAGTGTGTCCGTAATAAAGATACATTTTTTTTTTAATTCAAGCGTGAAGTTTAAATAACATTGCTTTCTTTGGAAGTCTCCTAATCCATAAACATTATGTCATTAATTTTAGTTCCATAATCGAAGTACAGTTTCTTAATGGTACCCACCAAATCAACATATAAAAACAAGCAATATCATGGACAAAACAATACGAGAGAGGTTGATCCTTTAACAATTCTTATAGAACTCATATGGCGCTCTGCCTCATGAGTCATAAATAATTTTCTTTATCAATGTCTTTCTATGAAACACATTTTACTTTATCAAAATTACTCTGACAGGTCATTGTAAGTTTAGTTTACTTCTTCGAAATTCGTGCTTCCTGTCAATTTTCCTCTTTAATCTTTGTTCAGCATTGCAAGTATTATTTCAGCATTGTCAAAATTTCCTTCTCTGTTTTGTTTTTCCTCTGAATTATTTTCTATTAATTTTGTAAATTTTCTATGTGGAGAAATTATATCTTCTTGTATTCCATTTTCTTTCCACTCTTCTGGTCCTTGTAGAAGATGCGAGTTGGGTATTTCAAATACACAATTCTGTTTCTATTTTTTTTTCTTGCAGCTTCGTTTGATAAGGAGTAGCTTCTTCCTTTGGTCAAAGATCTCTTTTGAGAACATCCTTTCTACATAGATGGGGGTGCGTTGGTGAAAATAAGGCTTCTGGCACTATATGTGTTGAAAGCCAATGATTGGTCGTGGGCGTCCAAAGCCTGACTTTGATGACTGGACTGCACCAGAGAGATGTGCTCTTTCAATTATCAAGCCTTCTTCGCCAATCTGCCGATGTGTTGAAGCAAATGACTTAATGAGTTGTTGACAGTCCTCCTTCTCTACCCCTTCTGCAAAGCCATAAAACACCACCCTGTGTCTCATCCCCCTTGCTGTTAGATCAACTCATTGCTCACGCAATTTCTTCTTCTACACTGTATTTCATAAGCATACACAAGTTATTAATTATCGAAAATGGTCCCCTGTTCAACATCTATGGTAGAGAGTCCAAGTAAAGAATGTGACCCACCAATACAAGTACATTGTTTTATGAAGAATAACGTTTTTCTTTGTATTTTAATTGAGTATATGAATATAAGAACGACCCGAGTCCATTGAAGACCATTTCGAGTAAACTAAAAAAAAAACAACTTCATATCTGTTTGTCCAATAATATTCTATTCAACTGTGATGGGAAGGCAACATTGTATATACAAATTAGAACATATATTATTATGACAATTAACATTTACATTAATTGTGGAGAGGCCATTTTGTGTGGTGGACTTGGGTCGTTCTTTGATTCATATACATGATATTCTGCTATAGAGATGAGAGAAGGATGAGAGAGGGCGCTATTATATGAATGTAAGAATGACCCAAGTCCTTCATTCTTACATTAATATAAGATTTAACTCATTCATTTCAGACACTTCCGGGGGTAATTAGGATTTATCATTTATACACAAGATGAGTCCATGCATAAGCTACAATTTCCCATGTCAAACTGAATTGGGCCAAAAATTTGACTTGGATCGTTCTTACATTCAGGTCTTCAATTGTCTGTTGAGAAATATTTGATTAATGTTTTTGACTTTTGATGTAGTACGTAGATCATGAAAATCAATAAAAAGTGGAAAAGAAAAAAATGAATAAGGAGATCTTACGCGTGCCACGCAAAACGTGAAGTTCAAGCGGAGTCACACTTTCGGGATAGAAGTTCAAGCGGAGTCACACTATCGGGATTTATTTGTGCACGTTCGATAGCGCGAAGTTATTTTGAAGCGTATCCGGGCAATTACCCCCAGAGGGCAATTACCCCCCGGCTAAATACTGGTTAGTGGTAAGTTTAGAGTAAAGGTTAGGGTTAGGTTTAGGGTTGGGAGTTTGGGTTAGGGTTAGGATTAGGTTCAGGATTAGGATTAGGATTAGGGCCAGGGGGAAGGGTCCGGGGTAATTGCCCAGGGGGTAATTGCCCTAGACCCATTTTGAAGCTGTGGGCACAGACAAAGCGTGTGCGTGACCGTGCATCACAAAACCAACGAATTTTACATGTAGACTCAAAATATGCGAAACGAATCAACCTTATGAGATCTCCATATTTTCTAATTCTTCTATATCATTATTAAGTTTGAGATCATTGAAGGAACTGGAAATTGTGCTTTTAGCAGGTTTCTATATCATCTTTAAATGGTACTATTATGTATGTCATGGGTATGTCTTAGGTGTGTCTACTGGCCACTTTTAACTCTTTATGTGCCATGGTGGAAACCCCCTGTGTGCCACGTCATTCTGAGAAAGGAAGGTAGTCAATACATGCTCTGAGAAAGAATTCTGTTTTTTTTTTTCCAATTTGTATAACTCCTACAAATTTCTGTTAAGGCGGCCATACTAGTAGGCAAAGTTAAAGAGGAATGCCAAGCTTTGTTTCGATATAAATTGTATGACGAATCTATTTTAGATTTTTTTCTTTTGAATGACCAGTTGCTACATTACTGTAAAGGCATGACTTTTGCTCGTAAAACTGTGACAAAAACTTAGAGTGTACAAGCAAATCTAGTTGGGAACGCTGCTTGATAGTCAATCACCACATAGAATGCAAGCCGTATATGAGAGGAACAAAAGCACGAGAGACGCTTTCATTGTGCCGCGGGATTAGTGGTGATTAGCGATTTATCGATCGGTTTTGGCGGCTTTGTTCGTTGCGCAGAATATGCGAAGTTGGCACGCCGTCGACTGAGTCGGACGTGCGAACGTGGCACATAAAGAGTTAATTTCTAAAAAAAAAGTATATACCCTGCGCTTTCAACTGTAGTAACTTTTGAACAGATGGTGCTATCGCTTTGAAAGATTGTACTAGTCAATTAACAGAATGAGTTAAGAGAGCCTAATCTGGTAATCCCTTCATTGCTATTGACATGGTGTTCTAGGTGCTGTTTTTGTCACATTCATTGCACAGCCCATACCATGGTAAGATTTAACTCTTAAAGTGACCCTTTACTTCGAACCCTGTTTTCTCAGTACAAACTTTTCAAGAATGAGCGCATTCTTTCCAATGTTTAGATAGATTAAGGGAATCCATTCGAACTTAGTTATCATTTTATAGCACCAACAGTCTGCTCTTTTAGAATCTAGAAGTATATAAAAATCCATGCCTGGCGATTTCTTTTTAAACAAACATACGTTAATTGTTTCCGCTGGAAAAATGATAAAAAAAACACAGTGTTATCATTTTTTTTTTCTTTTTCACCATTACGCCCATAGACAATCACAACAAATGTGCAATAATTATCATTAGCCGGGTTCACACGTACAAAATAGCGGGATGACGATCGCGATGCACATCCCGAATTTTGTTTGTTTGTTTGTTTGTTTTTTTTTGCAATTTTGCTCTTCATGAAGTACAAAGCTCTTTGTGCTTGAGTTACTTGTTTATTTATAGCTTTTTTGAAGCTATTGTTATAGTTGAAAATTGTTCCTAAATACACATACTCATCAATTACACTTAAAAGGTCATTGGCAAAATAAAACTTTGGAATAGTTCTAACTTTTCCTCTAGAAAAAATAACAACCTTCGTCTTTGTGGTATTAACAGTAAGATGCAACAATTGGCAATAATCAGAAAGAGCGTTAAGAGCATCTTGTAAATCATTCGCACTTTCAGCAAGTACAATAGTATCGTCAGCGTACAAAAGAGTGAATAAACTTATATAAACATCCATTTCATTCTCACAAAAGCAATCGTGAATTGATGTAGATAGAGAGCTCAGACCACTGTATCTCTCTTGTAAAAAAGATTCAAAATCATTCAGATACAGCGCAAATAAGATTGGAGACAAATTTTCACCTTGCTTAACTCCTACGTTACTCTGAAAAAAAAAATCGGATTTCTTACCACCATATGAAATACAAGATTTAGCGTTGTCGTATATTTTGACTATTACACGCAATAACTTTCCATCAATCCCGTCCTTCAATAATTTAATCTAAAGCGAACTTCGATGGACTAAATCAAAAGCTTTTTTTATAATCCACAAAAGCACAATACAATTTCTTCTTTTTTGTAAATGCCAATCAACAATTGCGTGCAATGAAAAAAATATGATCCATCGTAGAATAACCTGACCGGAAACTGGCTTGAACTTCACCAAGTAGATCATAAGAGTCAATGAACAAAGTAATGCGTTCATTTAGAATAGCAGTGAATAGCTTAACAACACAACTTAAGAGGGTGATACCCCTGTAGTTATCAGCAGCATCAGGTGAGCCTTTACCTTTGAACAAAGGTTTAATCAAGCCTACCACCCAGCTTGAAGGTATTATACCTGTGTCAAGCACTACATTAAACAGTTTGGTAGCAAGTTTCAAAAGAGATTTAGAACTATTATTTAACAATTTGTTTAGAATCATATCATCCCCAGGAGCCTTGTCATCTTTAAGACGTTTAAGCTGCTGTATCACTTTAGACACATCAATTCTTCGATTAAATTCATAATTCATACCAATGCCATAATCAAGTTCTACGACATCAGTATTCGAAGCTTGATTGTTTAAGCTTCTAAAGTGTTCAAATTTATCTTCTACTGAAATGTTCGAAGGCGCTGTAGTTCCTTTTTTGTTTATGCTTATAATATTCCAGTAATCTTTGGGATTTTTACTTTTCAAACTCCTTTTGTTAGTATGTAAGTCAGCAAAGTATTTTCTTCTCTTTGATCGTACAAAGTTTTTATAACTCTTGCCAATTGTTCTCTTTTCATCCATATAATCTGATCTATTTTCTCGACATTTGTTTTTAATTTGCATGATTTTTTTCCCCGATATTCTTTGCACTCTTTATCAAACCATGGCTGTCAGCTAGAAAGAGTCGTTTTGCTTTTTACTTAGGTCTGTGGTGTGATGAAAATTTAAACTGGAAATATCATATTGAAAGTATGTTGACGAGTATTGGAAAGATGGTAGGTTTTCTCGGTAGACTAAGACACTCTGTAAGTGAATCGATTCTGAAATTAATTTATAAGTCATTGATTCTTCCTCACTTTGATTATGGAGACATTATATGTGACAGTGCACCTCAAAACGAACATAAAGTCGCACACACTGATTTTGCGTGAGGACAGAAAATAAGTGAAATGGGTCAACCTAGCTGAACTTGATTTTTTCATATTTTCTGAAAGAGCGGGTCTTCTTTTACATTGTGCTAAAATTTGGTATTATAAAACGGGCAGGAAAGTGTGTTTTTTTAGCAGTTTATCTCGAACATTTTTGGTAAAATAGTGTGATTAGGTGTGTCTTTAGAATCCCTTTTTCATTTCTGAATAACCTTGTCCACACTCTTCACTTTCAACTCTAATAACTTTTGAAAGAATAGTGCTACTGCTTTGAAAGTTGGCATTAATTATGGACAGAATGTGTTAATGAGGCATGCTTAATTGCAATTTAATCTGTTTATCCCTTCATTGTTTTTACTCTGGTGGTTTACTTCCTGTTATTTTGTCCCATTCATCGCACAGCCAGCACGGTTTGGTAAAGATTAAGCGCTTGAATAGACACTGTACTTCAGAGCCTCTTTTCTCAGTTCACACTTTTCCTGATTTTGTGTTTTCTTTCCAATATTTAGATAGGTTAGGAGAGTCCATTTGATTTGAGTTATACATCATTTTAAAGCTTAAAGTCTGCTCTTTCAGAATATGGTCTTAACTAAAAATCTATGTCTGGCGACTTTTTGTTTGTTTTGAGGTGCAGGGTCACATATATGGGTCAACGTTTAAGAAACACCTCGATAAGTTACAAAAATTACAGAATAGGGCCGGTCGAATTATATTACGATTACAACCCGATGCTCATGTTTCTGTTTTCGAAATGCATAACGCTTTAAACTGGCAACTCCTTGATCAAAGAAGGTATCATCATTCCCTCACCCTTAAGTATAAGATTATGAATAACTTAACTCCTTCTTATTTGAAAGATGAATTTGAAATTGTAACCCACTCCTACCCCTCCCGTTTTGGGCAAAAATTACGACTTCCCAAACCTAGAACTGAATATTTGAAGAAATCATTTAAATATAGATATGCTAAGGGATGTAATGACCTTCCCATGGATATTAAAATTTCCCCGAGTGTTTATATATTTAAATCTAAAATAAGTATGTGTAAGGTTACTGCTCCGTTGATTTATTTTTTTTCTTTTTGTTGACGAAAAAGAGTTATTACAGAATTATTTGAATTAGTACAGGTTAGTGAAAGTTATGATGTATTATTTCTCCACGGTCTTTCATTTGTATCCTGCTCTTTTGATTTTCGCCACTCGATGTTGTTGTTGTTGTTTTTCTTTCTGTCAATTTATGTATTACAAACATGTACATTTTTATAAGAGTTACGTATTTTGTAATTTCACATTGTATTTGTATTCGGGTCCGAATCACGATGGAATCGTATTTTCTTTGCGCGATTTTCCACTAAACAAATGAAGAGTTTGTTCGCAAAAAAACGATAAGTTCATATTTGACAAATGGAGATATTTGCGATTAAAGGTCAAGAAAAATAAAGAGAATAATAAAGAACTTGTTGTTCCTTTTGACCATAACTTCAAGAATGTACCTTTATATGTGACCCTGCACCTCAAAAGAAACAAAGTGTCGCCAGACATGACTTATTAGGTAAGACCATATTCTGAAAGAACAGACTTCCAGCTTTAAAATGATGTATAACTCAAATCAAAAGGACTCTCCTAACCTATCTAGATAATGGAAAGAAAGCACAAACTCAGGAAAAGTGTGAACTGAGAAAAGAGGCTCTGAAGTACAGTGTCTATTTAAGCGCTTAAAGGAGAAGTCCGGACGATTTTGAAAAAAATTAACCAAAATCTACATAAATAAAGGACCATAGTGACTAAGTTTCATTGAAAAAGACCCTCCCAACTTGCCACAATCGATTTTTTAGCATCACTAATTTTGAATCGTAACCGTTCGATTTCTGTACGCCGGCGAGAAAGATCACGTGACAGCGTGACGTTTCATCCTCACATTGCTTTTTGCTTGGAGCGTCAGCTGGCTCGGGGGAGCCCTGCTTGAGCAACGGTGATACGGGCCAAGCAAGCGGTAGTAGCGTACCGCTCAACAGTCTCTGACCACACAGCGGATGCACGCGGCATGATCTATTGCTTCATTAAAAAAATGCCGATGTGTCAAGTGTTAGGGTGTTGTCAATACTTCAACTTAACTAGTAAGTCTTCAAATTGAAGAAATATTTCGATTTTAAATTGATATCTATCCACGATACTACCTTTACATGATCCTGAATGCTACAACACGCAGCCCGATTACGCTGTGTGTATTGGGCTGCTGGTCGTAGTTACCGGCGCGGCGCGGCGGCGGTACCAAGCTGGCGCTGGCGTTTCTTCCGCGGTTCAAGTTACATGTATACTGTCGTATTTTATCACCGTGAGACACACTTTTCAACAGTCTCGGACAACAAAAGAGGCAATAATTCTGACATTGACAGACTGATTTCAGATTGTTCACACTCAGAAGTCGAAAAAACGATCGCGGATTGTGATAGCACTTGGCAGCAGCAGACGTAAATGTATGCCTGCACAGCCCGACAACAGCTAATGCATTGTAAGTGATGGGGTGGACACTAATAAGTACGGCAGTATTATAATACATACATATTTCAATTTAAACGAAAATGTTATAGCATTGCAACTATTTTACATTAATCTTTGAAGATTTTATATAGATATATAACGAAGATTATTTGAATAAAGGAATACAGCGTTTGGCAACAGCACTCCTAAATCGGTGTACGGTCTCCTGCAGTAGCGCCGACAAGGCACACCAATGCAGGCATGCAGATACCGCCCGCAGTCAGCAGTGCAATGGGAGATCGATGCGTAGCTGGGCTTCGCTCGCGGTGCTCTCAGCTGAGAAAACTGCGCCCGATACGTCACGCGCAATGCATCCTGGGACAGATAGTACGAAGGGCAGCTCGCGACGGATTCGAACATGAAGAATTACCTTATTTTAAGAAAAAAATCATAGTAAATGTATCTGATGGTCTTTTCTCGTCGGGAAAAGGGTAATTGGTTCATGAAATATTGTTCTTTACACACGAAACGGCTGATAATCGTCCGGACTTCCCCTTTAATCTTTACCAAACCGTGCTGGCTGTGCGATGAATGGGACTAAAACAGGAAGTAATCCACCAGAGTAACAACAATGAAGGGATTATCAAATTAAGCTGAAAATAAACATGCCTCATTAATACATTCTGTCCATAATCAATGCCAAATTTCAAAGCAGTAGCGCTATCCTTTCAAAGGTTATTAGAGTTGAAAGTAAAGAGTGTGGACAAGGTTTTTCAGAAATGAAAACGGGATTCTAAATACACACCTAATCACACTATTCTACCAAAAATGTTCGAGATAAACTACTAAAACAACACACTTTCCTGCCCGTTTTATGATACCAAATTTTAGCATAATGTAAAAGAAGACCCGCTCTTTCAGAAAATATGAAAAAGTCAAGTTCGGCAAGGATGACCCATTTCACTTATTTTAAGTCCTCACGCAAAATCAGTGTGTGCGACTTTATGTTCGTTTTGAGGTGCACGGTCACATATGTTGTGACCAATATATCTTTTAAAATGCATTATTTTGTACTTTATGACAGAGACCGTACTTCAAAATCTTCAAAAATGGACATCGGTTTTTGCGAACAAACTCTTCAAATGCAAGCTTACATATTCATGATCATATGATAATTATACATGGTACAATATCATTTTGAACTACCTTGGTTTGCAATGATTCATGAATTGACCATAGATCTCATATTGACTGCGTAAAAGGTTCCACCTTCTCCATGTAAATCTCTTTACTCTTAAATTTATGAACAGCCTTATATCAATTATTAGACCAAAGTTCCCTTTAAAGGTTTTCAACAAGAATGCAAGAGCGTTTTCAGACTGTTCATTGTACAGTCTTTCCAATAAAGAACCTAATTTCGAATTTAAGTAAAATCTCCACCTATATATCAAGAGTACTTCTCCAACCTGGAGATGATCTGTAATGGCTAAATATAGCTTTTTGTTTTCTTTTTAAATTACACGTGAACTTGTTTATTGTTTTGTGCAATAATGTTACACAATATAAACTTTCTTATAAATTTCCACCTTTACTAAAAGAAATCTTCTCATCGTGTCTCTTACCGAGTATATTACTTCTATATCAGGATATTTTCTCAATATAGTTCACACTCCTCTACTCATCGATATTTCACGAAAAAAAAAAGAATGTGTGCTCTTATTTGATTTTCATTGGAAAATTCATTCTTAACTGTCGAGTGTGTCCGTAATAAAGATACATTTTTCTTTAATTCAAGCCTGAAGTTTAAATAACATTGCTTTCTTTGGAAGTCTCCTAATCCATAAACATTATGTCATTAATTTTAGTTCCATAATCGAAGTACAGTTTCTTAATGGTACCCACCAAATCAACATATAAAAACAAGCAATATCATGGACAAAACAATACGAGAGAGGTTGATCCTTTAACAATTCTTATAGAGCTCATATGGCCCTCTGCCTCATGAGTCATAAATAATTTTCTTTATCAATGTCTTTCTATGAAACACATTTTGCTTTATCAAAATTACTCTGACAGGTCATTGTAAGTTTAGTTTACTTCTTCGAAATTCGTGCTTCCTGTCAATTTTCCTCTTTAATCTTTGTTCAGCATTGCAAGTATTATTTCAGCATTGTCAAAATTTCCTTCTCTGTTTTGTTTTTCCTCTGAATTATTTTCTATTAATTTTGTAAATTTTCTATGTGGAGAAATTATATCTTCTTGTATTCCATTTTCTTTCCACTCTTCTGATCCTTCTAGGAGATGCGAGTTGGGTATTTCAAATACACAATTCTGTTTCTATTTTTTTTTTCTTGCAGCTTCGTTTGATAAGGAGTAGCTTCTTCCTTTGGTCAAAGATCTCTTTTGGGAACATCTTTTCTACATAGATGGGGGTGCGTTGGTGAAAATAAGGCTTCTGGCACTATATGTGTTGAAAGCCAATGATTGGTCGTGGGCGTCCAAAGCCTGACTTTGATGACTGGACTGCACCAGAGAGATGTGCTCTTTCAATTATCAAGCCTTCTTCGCCAATCTGCCGATGTGTTGAGGCAAATGACTTAATGAGTTGTTGACAGTCCTCCTTTTCTACCCCTTCTGCAAAGCCATAAAACACCACCCTGTGTCTCATCCCCCTTGCTGTTAGATCAACTCATTGCTCACGCAATTTCTCCTTCTATTTCATAAGCATACACAAGTTATTAATTATCGAAAATTGTCCCCTATTCAACATCTATGGTAGAGAGTCCAAGTAAAGAATGTGACCCACCAATACAAGTACATTGTTTTATGAAGAATAACGTTTTTCTTTGTATTTTAATTGAGTATATGAATATAAGAACGACCCGAGTCCATTGAAGACCATTTCGAGTAAACTAAAAAAAAACAACTTCATATCTATTTGTCCAATAATATTCTATTTAACTGCGATGGGAAGGCAACATTGTATATTCAAATTAGAACATATATTATTATGACAATTAACATTTACATTAATTGTGGAGAGGCCATTTTGTGTGGTGGACTTGGGTCGTTCTTTGATTCATATACATGATATTCTGCTATAGAGATGAGAGGATGAGAGAGGGCGCTATTATATGAATGTAAGAATGACCCAAGTCCTTCATTCTTACATTAATATAAGATTTAACTCATTCATTTCAGACACTTCCGGGGTAATTAGGATTTATCATTTATACACAAGATGAGTCCATGCATAAGCTACAATTTCCCATGTCAAACTGAATTTGGCCAAAAATTGGACTTGGGTCGTTCTTATATTCAGGTCTTCAATTGTCTGTTGAGAAATATTTGATTAATGTTTTTGACTTTTGATGTAGTACGTAGATCATGAAAATCAATAAAAATTGGAAAAGAAAAAAAAATGAATAAGGAGATCTTACACGTGCCACGCAAAACGTGAAGTTCAAGCGGAGTCACACTTTCGGGATAGAAGTTCAAGCGGAGTCACACTGTCGGGATTTATTTGTGCACTTTCGATAGCGCGAAGTTATTTTGAAGCTGTGGGCACAGACAAAGCGTGTGCGTGACAGTGCATCACAAAACCAACGAATTTTACATGTAGACTCAAAATATGCGAAACGAATCAACCTAATGAGATCTCCATATTTTCTAATTCTTCTATATCATTATTAAGTTTGAGATCATTGAAAGAACTGGAAATTGTGCTTTTAGCAGGTTTCTATAACATCTTTAAATGGTACTATTATGTATGTCATGGGTATGTCTTAGGTGTGTCTACTGGCCACTTTTAACTCTTTATGTGCCATGGTGGAAACCCCCTGTGTGCCACGTTATTCTGAGACAGGAAGGTAGTCATGCTCTGAGAAAGAATTCTGTTTTTTTTTTCCAATTTGTATAACTCCTACAAATTTCTGTTAAGGCGGCCATACTAGTAGGCAAAGTTAAAGAGAAATGCCAAGCTTTGTTTCGATATAAATTGTATGACGAATCTATTTTAGATTTTTTTTTCTTTTGAATGACCAGTTGTTACATTACTGTAAAGGCATGACTTTTGCTCGTAAAGCTGTGACAAAAACTTAGAGTGTACAAGCAAATCTAGTTGGGAACGCTGCTTGATAGTCAATCACCACATAGAATTCAAGCCGTACACACTAAAAACTAGCGGTACAATTGGGGTAGGCGTTTCCGCCTGCGTACCCGTATCGGGCTTGTGAGCAAGTAAGTTCGTCTAGGGGTACTCGTCGGTACGCGAACGGGTAGGCATCCTTGAGGGTAGGTGTTCCTACTTGTCGGTACAGTGAATAGTCTTGACACAAAGACCAATTATGAATGTACATGTTACATTACATCTTGGTAGTGGATACAACGGTTATGTCAAAGTACACATTTTGCATATTTCGGTATACCTAAAACTTGCAAGTACCGTGTTTTAAGACAAAGTGCCAATACACCTGCAATCTTGGAAATGTTTTTTTCGGGGGCTTTACGGTTGTTAAAATCACGTTCTGATAACGAGAATACCTACCGCCTAACTAGTTGACCAATAAGCGAAAAGAAGGAAATCAATTCCTGCGATTATCAAAAACCAGCGTTATTTTCTAAATGATATACTCAATTAATTAATGTAATTACATAAAAAATTGCTAAAAATATTTACAAAATAATCTTTCATGATATATTTACTTAAGAATTTACGTATGATAATTTTAGTTATTCGTTTCCTCATCTGTACAACTCGCCAAGTTGGCCACTCATTCAAATATCTGGAGCAGCGACGACTTGTCGCCGAGCGGTAGGTTTTCACGCAGGATGATCGCGTTGCATACAGCTTACACGTAACCGAATGTAACCGAGCAACAAAATGTGCCGATCATCAAGCTAACTAGCGAGATTAAACATTTATTATCGCGCTTCAGCTGGTACAAAACGTGCAACTGCAAGGATCTTCAATTCAAGCACGCAGTCGACAGAAGACCATTAACTGATGCATGCATAACTTCGACACTGGACAAGACGTGTTGACCACTTCTCGTAATGTCACGGTAAGTGAGTGCATGATCATGACGGATCACAACGGACTTACAAAGAGTCTGTCTGAGGATCTAAAGACATTGTTAGCTAGAATGTTCTTTGTATATATAGTGTCTAGACCACTAACAGTTCTAAGGCCTGTTTGTCGAAATGTTGTCTACAGTCCCAACAATTACATTACAGCCAAACTACTAGTATACAGTACAATGGTGCAGTGTTACTGTTAACTTCCTACACGTAACTGCGACCAGCTGCCCCATACGCATAGCGTACACACTGCACTGTACTGAATAGTAGTGCTAACTACGACCAGCCCCAACGCGAGAATAAATGTGTACCGTACAAGGAGCGCCCAGGGGTTAGGGTTGTGCAGTGGCAGTAGAGCTCTAGTGTATGTCACTGTATGTGATGGTGCGCAAGTTATACCAAGCAAGATATACGATTAAAACATGGGCACCAAAACATGTGTTCCATGTGCGAGTCAAAAAATACTCATGAATTGCAGCATCCTGTCTCCCAACAGGAGGCTTTTTAAAATTTATTCTTCCAATCGCTGGTTAGAGTGGAAGGGTAGCATCTTGAAAGGCAGCAATGGTTTGTGCTGTTACTGGGCTGCTTTAGATGGTAAGGTTAGACAGTTGCATCCCTCTACAGAAAGAGTTCCTTGTAACCCTCATAAAATTGCGTTTTGATAGCCCAGTGTGTGACATCCAACATAGACCACAGACTACAGGATACCTTTGGTTTACGCGTCATACACATACAACGCGTGGCCGTTTGAATTTAATTTACCATTGAAAGGGCGGATCCAGAGGGGGGTGCACCGGGCGCCTGCTCCCTCTTTATTAGATTGAACCAAAACAAAGAAATAATAAGTTAAATATGGGGGGGGGGGAGCCTGCATCTCCCATTTGATTTTGTAAAGACCCCTCCCCTTTACGGAATTCCTGTACCCACCCCTGATTTAATCAAGTGAACCACACTGAATCAAGTGAATTGCACTGTCTTAACAAGTTAGTCTATTGATCACCTTATCTTATCATTTTCCCATGGCCGATTGAGTTCAAACTTTTATAATAGGGTCTATAGATTCTATTGTAATCGGAATTAATAAGCCGGATGGACACAAGGCAGACCAAGACTAAGTGATGTCTAGTCAACTACATAGACTGGTAGATCTCTAATACAATGTATTAATAGTCTAACTTCTAAGATATACAGAGTCTGATGACTGGATGATATATTTGTAATTGAAATATAAATCCAAATGCTGACTGTGCCAAGAGTGTAAAGATCTTCCATTCAATGAAATTTCATTCTGCGTATGCATTGATAGGCCTTCATTCCCATGGATACAGTCAACACAATTGTAACATTGCATGTAAAAGGGAATATAAGTTCATTGACTTAAAAGCTGATACTGTCCTAAAAATCATAGAGTGTACTCATAATGTCTCCCCATCCCTAGCCCAACCAGACGTCATGTGAAGCATGCCTGTTGTGACTTCTGTACAGTAACAGGGCTGTGTATAGTTACCAATATTCACTGTAGTTTTAGATGTTCTTTTTATGGATTTATGATGGCCTTTTTGAGAAGACAGTGTAGAACATCCCAGTCTAGCTGTGTTGCTACTGCTATTTAGATCATGTCATCAATACTCGAGACACTTGGGAGTTTACCCATTCCAGTAAAATTTATGAACCTATTGTTGATGTCACTTGCAATATTCATCAGTGTATTCCTACCTTCACAAACTTTTATTCTTATTGGAAGCAGGTGTGACCCAAACATTTTCCCTTTCTGAATTTACAAGGCAATAAATACTTACCACGGTACAAGAAACTGATGTAAGACCTAAACCTCACATTAGTGCTACCATTTACACATTTCTTTTTTTGTTGTTATTGTTATTTATGTGGGGATATGCTAATTATGCAGAGACATCAGCAACGGAGGGGCGCCCCCATGTGGCAGGCACCTCTCTGCTTGCTGTTCACAGGTGAGTTGATGGAAATGAGAATGTCGCAAATTACACAAGAATTTCAGTGCTTAGATGTTATGGTGCTGTATTATCATTATTGGTAATTGTTATGAAGAGTTTCAGGGACCAAACAGGCATATTATGTGGAGTGAGAGTGTTTGTCATAATTTACATGAAGCCATTCTGTGTCTCTGGTTGATGGTGGTTTTGTTCAGTGGCACTGAATGCACGGTAACATATGTATGTACGTACCTGTGTTAAGTCGGTCTACGGACGTGTGTTGTGTGTACGGGCGTATGTAGTTAATTGCGGCTGCCGTAGTCTTGTACGCACAATGTATTCGTAGTGCAGTAGTACAATGCAAGGGCTGCAGGCCTGCGTAGGTTTGTGTACGTGACCAATTACGGTATTGAACAGTGTATTATGTAGCGCTGTGTAACAGTATTTATAGGGCGTTTAGCGTGATCTGTGTACTCTCGTATTACATGGTGCTGTGTAGTACGGGGCGCCTATAATAGTGTGAGAAGATACCTAGTTGATGGTTTTTGATGGAAGCTATTTACCTATTTTGGTAATGCATTTATGGTGATAGAGTTGAGGAGGATTGAAGTTTAACCAGGGAGATGTGCAGTGTAGTAAAGGCACAATGTTGTTCAATAAGGGTTGTACAGTAATTCAGCCGAGGTTTTAATTAATAGAGGGAACCTTTGTATTGCATTCCTTAATGATTTGTGATGGCTGTGTAGGTTGCAGTTATAGTGCTACAGCATAACTTTCGTAGTAGGAGGGTCTCAGTGTAAGAAGTGATGTGAATTAATTATCTCGCTTAATTATAGGCTACAATGAGTGGGTTAGAGGTGTGTGTACTTAGTGTCGATGGTAACATTTGAGTTATGTAGAGGCTATGGTAAAGAAGGAGTTTGATAGAGGTGTCCCAGATGAGACATTCTTTCTTTTAAGGATTCCAATTGTTTTAGATGTGCATAAATATAATAATTATTGGATTAAGCCAGGGTACATTTGGATATACAGTAGTACCATATTTATACGTCTGACGTATCATATACTTCTTATGTCATGTGATAATTCTCACAATACATTGCATGCAGTTCGATCCTTAATGTGGGAGATTTTGAAGGACTCAGTAGTAATGTTGGGACGTATTTTAATACTGTGCCTCTTTTATGGTACTGTATGCATATGTTTTTGAACAGTTGTGTCTAGTGAAATAACACAATGAGTTTCTAGGTCACACTCAGCTGTTGATGGCAGATGCTTTCATTAGATATAAGATTATTATTGATACCCCATTGTGGATTTATATAGCTTTAGAGACAATAACTCACTTGGTATCTGTGTGTTATGAATGAGTTGTTTTGGTGTTAAACATGTGCGGATTTGATGATGTGCACATAGTGTTTCATGGGTTCTCCTAAAGTGCATTTTAGGAGCTGTAATTGTGTTATGACTATATTATGAGTCAATAAAAAAGACCTCTCTGCTTGCTGTTCACAGGACTCCTGTCGAGTGCTTGTCTTTATTGACTGCACGACCTCCCACCCGAACCCACGTGCCGTATAACCATGTCTCCTTCATAGACACACATACCCACACACACCGTCTTCACATCAATCCTGCCTTCTCCATCTCTCTCTCTCATCCCCCACATTTCGGCCCACCCCCTACAACTGGCGACGAGGATGGGATGGGAGGATACAGCATAGTCAGATGTCACTACTGAGAGGACTTGGGCTGAGTTAATGCAGCCTGGATGCTCCTAGACGGCTTAGTGAAAGATGCAGCGGGAAGTATAGGACATAAAGAGGGAGTTCCAGTGGGGTCCTTTCTGAAGATTGGGTGGTGATGTGCTCCAGGGCGTCTAGGACGTATAGACAGGAAGAACTGGTGGTGAAGGGGATCTAGAGATGGACAGGAGATGGTTCCAGGTAGCTGCAGGAATGTTTGCTGATGACGATCCGAGGTGGTGATGTAGAGGACTCGAAGTTCAGCTGCAGTGGATGAGGTAGCGGCAGACAGGCAATTTCGAGTAGACCGATGTGAACTTGAACTGGTGCAGCCTGACATTATTAGATACTAGAAGGGATGATGTAATAGATATTATCCCTGTTTGAACTGGTAGATAGCCTGTTTAGGTAGTTTTCACCACCTTTCATGGAGAAAGGACATGATGCGATTTGAGGTTGTTGTAACCTGCTGAGGTAGTAGACGTTTTTGTGTGATTTACATACAGTTTTGTCCTATCATGTGTGGATAGAGTTATTGCTGGATTTAAGGGCAAGGGTAAATAGGTAATTGGTTGAAGGACTCAGTTTTGAAGTGTCAGTCCTGAGATTTAAACTATTTGGTACGGTATTGATGCGGAGTGTACAGTGTATTACAGACACTGCGAGTATACACAGGGGATTTTTTATGAATGTGGGACTTACTGTAGTGATTATACTGTGAAGGGCTATTGAAGTTAGACCTGTCATGTTTTGGGCAGGTTTGCTATTTTTTGATACATTGTGTATTACTGCAGTAGGTCATGAGGTAGTGTTGTACTGCTTTGATGTGGGTATTTGTGTCTGTATTTAAATGCAACCAGCGATACAAGTGTATGGGAACATCTTTTTCAAGGTGTACTATTAGTGTCCTTTCCATTCAGTGGAGTGTTACTGTTGGACACCACTCATTAGGATTTGGTTATAGAGCTGGTTTCCCTTATTACTGATCCTTCTCAGAAAGGACTGTATAATCTTTTGGGAACTTTAATTGTATTTCAGAGATATTTGGCATTTACTTGTATATGCTGACTTCAATAGTGTTTTTGAGGTGTGTTCCTACATACACACTGATGCCTTCGTAGTTTTTTCTCTGCAATGTGAGTGGATATTGAGACATTGCTTGCATTGTTTTAGCTTGTGAGCACATGGTTTAAGCGAAAGCTGTCTGGCTTGGGATATTTGTGATACATTGATATATATTCAGGATATGGCAAAGATGTTATTTTTGCAGATTGAAGACAGCCCAGGGGATGTCACAGAATATCCTTTGGAGAAGGAAGGTCATCTCTTGCTGGAAGTGTTACAAGCGGTACATCCTCGTGCAAATGGCCTGGTCTACATAGCAGAGGATGGAAGGAAGAGAAGGACAGTTGCCATACAGGGACATATCCGGCCGCCACCTGATGGCTGGGATGACAGTGTGGTGTACTCGCCCTCCACTCCAGCGGCAGATCAAAATGGCGTAGACCAGGAGCTGTCGGACCTGAAGACGCAGATCAGGGAACTGACGATGAGGCCCCCCAAACTGGTGATGGCGCCCGAGAAGAAAATGCCAGTGTTCGATGGGAAGGTAGGAGATGCAGAGGAGTTTATTTCTGGCATGAAGTCAGCCTTCACCCGCTATGGGGTACCGGAAGAGGAAAGGGCTTCTTACTTGCTAGACTACATTCGAGGAGTGCCAAAGATGGAGGTGAGAGCCCTGATCAAAGAGGGAAAGCAAGCGGAGGAAATATTGCAATTTCTGAGAGATTCGTACGCAGGTGTGCAAAATCTTGGTGAGCTGCAGCGGCTTTTTCTTGAGCGAAAGCAGAGGAGAGGGGAACCACTTCGTGATTTTGCGGTAGATCTAGAACGAAGGTTCAACAATCTGAGCGGTCGTGAGGCCAAACTATATGCTGACCCCAACGGGATTTTAGTTGAACAGTTCGTCGAAGGACTAGAGGACCCTGTCCTGCGAAGCGCTTGCAGGGATCGGTATGAGCGGGATGGTAACACAAACTTCAGGGTCTTACGTGAGTTTGCCATCCGTAGGTCAGGGCAAGAGGAGTGTCGCACGCAAGGCCATGAGGGTGCACGTCAGGCTGCTGTGCGGGCTCGACAGGGGGAACACCCAGTTCAACCGTCAGACGTCCTCTTGACAATTCAGGAGATGGGTGACAAGATAGTACGAGCCGTCCGAGATGCGATGCCTACTGCCCCCTCTGCACCACCGGCTGCGCGAACGTGGAACCCTTGTGTGAGACAGCAGAGAGGTGCCTGCTTTTCATGTGGGAGTTTAGGACACTTTGCCAGAGACTGTCCCACTAGAGATTACGGTAGAACACAGTTTCAGGCTGCTGATCAAAGTTGGCAGCATGGATTTCCACAGCCTGGTGTGCCTCATTTCAACGAGTTGTACAGGAACAGGAATTACTCTCCCAGTCCACATCGAACCAATGGCAGAGATAATAGAGGCCAGGATTTTCCACCGAGAGCAGGAATGACCTACCTTCAGGGAGGACCAGCTGGGTATCGGGGTCATCCTGATTTTGCAGAGCAGAGGGGAAGTTCACAAAGGCAAGACATGCCTAGACATCAACCCGATTCCAGTAGACAGGAAGCCCCCCAGGTATCCCATACCCCAAATACCCAGAATGTGAGTCCACCAGATCATGCAGGTGGTGGAACCACCAGGCAAGGGAGTCCCTCCGCAGGACCACATGGATCAGGTGCCCCAGTTGGACGTATGTCAGAGGTGGAGGTGGTCCCCAACGGTACTAGAGGAGATGATGGGTTCGTGTCCAGGGCCATTGGAGAGTGTTATTCTGTTGACGTTGAGTTTGGGGGTATCACCGTGCCCTGTCTCCTGGATCCCGGCTCCCAAGTAACTACCATAGGAGAGACGTACTTTAGAGAGAAGTTAGAACCGGCGGGTATCCAGATGAAGGACGTTCCAGTGTCCTTCTCCTTGGTCTCCGCAAGTGGGGATGATATCCCATATGTGGGGTGTTTTGAGGTCGATGTTAGTGTCTTGGGACATCTGATCACAGCCAGGATTGTCTTGGTCTTGAAAGACGACATGGCCATGAGGCGGGGTCAGAGTTCCGTGCAAGGGATACTAGGAATGAATGTACTGCAGGAGGTTTGGAGTCAGATAGTAGGTGTCGGGCAGGAACACATGAACAAGATACTCTGGCCCACCCCAGAGCCAGTATGGCAAGAGGCACTACAAGCTATTCATACCCGTCAGAGGGAGGAGCAGTGTGGCAAGCTACAAGGCCTTCTTGCAAAGCATCATGATGCCTTTTCTCATGATGACATGGACTTCGGTTACACTGACCGTATCACTCATTGCATAGAGACTGGTGGTGCACCATCGATCAGGCAGATACACAGGCCCGGTAAGCAGAACCAAGCCCCCGATGCCCTATCCCGTCTGGATCCTCCTGAGGGAAAAGGACAGATGATTGTGAGTAGTGACACAATCCGTGCCCGGTTTGACTTAGTTTCTCAAGGAACAGATATACCAGTTGTTTTGAGTACCTGCATTGAGGAGAGACGTCTAGGTGGAGAAGCGTGCGTGCCTGAGTTCTCAGCTGAGTATCTTCAGGGGGTACAAGAGAGGGATGATCTTGTCAGTCAAGTGCGCTCCTTTGTGTCAAGGGGTACACCACCCTCGCGTCAGGAGAAGGGCAGCTGTTTAGCGGGAAGTCTGGCTCTCCTGCGAGACTGGGAGAGGCTCGTCATCCGAGATGGTGTTCTTTTGCGGAGGAGGCGCCGCCCGAACGATGGTACAGAGCACCTGCAGGTCATTGCCCCGCAGAGCATTCAAGAGGAGGCTATCACCCGGTTTCATGACGAGGCAGGGCATTTCGGGTTCAGACGTACCTACCGGCTGGTAGGAAACAGGTTCTTCTGGCATGGGATGGAGAAGTCGGTGAAACAATGGTGCGCCAAGTGTAAGCGCTGTACTGTTAGCAAACCTCCTGTTCGGAAGGAATGGATGCTTCCCACGTGATCTGAGCTTAAGCGGGGAAGTGAAGCAGGGAGCTCACCGTGGTGCGCAGTCGTATATTTGACAGCATCAGTCCCGGATGCGAACAGCTTCAAGGGTCGCTCGAAGATGGCAGACTTTGGGGAGGAGTTGATCTCCCTAAGAAGTTTTATTCGTTTTTGAAGTTTATCCAGTTTGGATAACAGTTAACGCGTAGTTATTGCTTTGTTATGAATTTTGTTGTGGCTGCTGAAGTCCAGAGTGTGGTTAGGACTTATGAATGCAAATTTGTGCGCGTTCAAATTATAGGATCACAGTGGTATACATAAAGTGGGACTCCATGAAACCAGATAGATGTAGTTATTGTGAAAGCTCAAGGTTAAAGCATTTAGCTGTTCAGTTGGTTTAACAATGTTCCTTTATTGTAGGATCGAACCAGCATTGTTTTCTTGAAGTGTTGAATATATGAGCTACTTACAAGTGGAGTAACTTCGCGTCCATAGTTATCCCATAAAGTACATGTATGTGTACGTACATATATACTTACATAATATGGTCATCAGGGACGATGACCTTTTAAGCGGGGAAGAGTTGTGGGGATATGCTAATTATGCAGAGACATCAGCAACGGAGGGGCGCCCCCATGTGGCAGGCACCTCTCTGCTTGCTGTTCACAGGTGAGTTGATGGAAATGAGAATGTCGCAAATTACACAAGAATTTCAGTGCTTAGATGTTATGGTGCTGTATTATCATTATTGGTAATTGTTATGAAGAGTTTCAGGGACCAAACAGGCATATTATGTGGAGTGAGAGTGTTTGTCATAATTTACATGAAGCCATTCTGTGTCTCTGGTTGATGGTGGTTTTGTTCAGTGGCACTGAATGCACGGTAACATATGTATGTACGTACCTGTGTTAAGTCGGTCTACGGACGTGTGTTGTGTGTACGGGCGTATGTAGTTAATTGCGGCTGCCGTAGTCTTGTACGCACAATGTATTCGTAGTGCAGTAGTACAATGCAAGGGCTGCAGGCCTGCGTAGGTTTGTGTACGTGACCAATTACGGTATTGAACAGTGTATTATGTAGCGCTGTGTAACAGTATTTATAGGGCGTTTAGCGTGATCTGTGTACTCTCGTATTACATGGTGCTGTGTAGTACGGGGCGCCTATAATAGTGTGAGAAGATACCTAGTTGATGGTTTTTGATGGAAGCTATTTACCTATTTTGGTAATGCATTTATGGTGATAGAGTTGAGGAGGATTGAAGTTTAACCAGGGAGATGTGCAGTGTAGTAAAGGCACAATGTTGTTCAATAAGGGTTGTACAGTAATTCAGCCGAGGTTTTAATTAATAGAGGGAACCTTTGTATTGCATTCCTTAATGATTTGTGATGGCTGTGTAGGTTGCAGTTATAGTGCTACAGCATAACTTTCGTAGTAGGAGGGTCTCAGTGTAAGAAGTGATGTGAATTAATTATCTCGCTTAATTATAGGCTACAATGAGTGGGTTAGAGGTGTGTGTACTTAGTGTCGATGGTAACATTTGAGTTATGTAGAGGCTATGGTAAAGAAGGAGTTTGATAGAGGTGTCCCAGATGAGACATTCTTTCTTTTAAGGATTCCAATTGTTTTAGATGTGCATAAATATAATAATTATTGGATTAAGCCAGGGTACATTTGGATATACAGTAGTACCATATTTATACGTCTGACGTATCATATACTTCTTATGTCATGTGATAATTCTCACAATACATTGCATGCAGTTCGATCCTTAATGTGGGAGATTTTGAAGGACTCAGTAGTAATGTTGGGACGTATTTTAATACTGTGCCTCTTTTATGGTACTGTATGCATATGTTTTTGAACAGTTGTGTCTAGTGAAATAACACAATGAGTTTCTAGGTCACACTCAGCTGTTGATGGCAGATGCTTTCATTAGATATAAGATTATTATTGATACCCCATTGTGGATTTATATAGCTTTAGAGACAATAACTCACTTGGTATCTGTGTGTTATGAATGAGTTGTTTTGGTGTTAAACATGTGCGGATTTGATGATGTGCACATAGTGTTTCATGGGTTCTCCTAAAGTGCATTTTAGGAGCTGTAATTGTGTTATGACTATATTATGAGTCAATAAAAAAGACCTCTCTGCTTGCTGTTCACAGGACTCCTGTCGAGTGCTTGTCTTTATTGACTGCACGACCTCCCACCCGAACCCACGTGCCGTATAACCATGTCTCCTTCATAGACACACATACCCACACACACCGTCTTCACATCAATCCTGCCTTCTCCATCTCTCTCTCTCATCCCCCACATTTCGGCCCACCCCCTACATTTAGACAAGCAGCTCCTAATGCAATTGTTTCACTACCAAGCTGTGGATTACTTCATGTCACTTGTGAATGGATGTGACAAAGGAGAGGAATGCATCTCTTCTAACCATCTGGAAGTCAGTGGAGAGCAAAGATTATTCAAGAACTCCTCAAGGACGTTATCAAGCATACTTGGTAATGGTAAGTCTTTTAATGACACATAAGTACTGTAGTTAAAACGGGAAAGAACCATGCAGAGCACAATACTACATGATGTACACGTAGTTACATGACTTCAGCCCTGGGTCATACTATCATTTGATAAATTGTGACTTGTAACACCAGAAGATGCATGTCCATTTTTCGGTAGGCCTACTACTGATTGTGTGGCAGTGACATGATGACCCCATGACTGCTTGATGTAGCATCAGTGAACAAGTGGCAAGATACGTGGTATGTGCGGTCCATGACAGGCTGTGAATTACTGTTATTCTTACAAGACCTTTGCAGAAAGAATGACTTTGCAAGTATTGTAAGCAATGATTTTCCTATTACAGTGCAATCCGGTTATAACGAAGTAAAAATTTGGGCTGCAATCTCATCCACTCTATGTATATTGTTTCTTTGTTCGGTTATGACGAAATTCCGATATAAAGAAAGAAAACTGCCGGTCCCGAGGACTTCGTTATTAACGGGAGTCCACTGTATATGTACAGTAGGGTGTATATGACATGATGGTAATTCCTATGAATTATCAATCAGATAAAGTGACCAATTATTTTATCTCAAATAAGGTAAACTGTCCCCTTTTTTCCTGTTTTCTTTTTTTTTCTGTCCATAGATTCACACTTAGGTTCTCTTCACCCTTACAATACTCTGAAGCTGGAAGGACTCTCATCAAAAGGGCACCCATCATGGAAGACCCTGGCTGTAATACCACAGGTTTGTGTAAAGTGAAATATGATTTGAAAGGGAATGAGTCCATATTTGATTGGATATTTTGTCACAAAATAAGAAGAGCTTTTGGTACATTCCAAATGTTTTGTGGAAAGTAAATGTTTATAGAGTTGTAAGTTAATTATTTGCCCCCCCCCAAAAAAAAAAAAAAAAAAGAAAAAGAAAAAAAGAAAGGTTGATAGATATTATTGACGCAAATTTGATAAGTTTTGCAATTATGCTGCTTCTTCTTTTTTTCACATCAACCTCAAATAATATAAAAGGTGATGGTTACTTTGAGCATAGATAATACATGTAGTAATATTTTCAATGTCAACCGGGGTTTGAAACTAACTGATAATATAATGTTTTTGAATGTTGCACTTTTGATGGCACTAGATAAAATGCGAAGAAAAGTTTGCTTGTTGTTATTAACAAATTTGTTGTAAATTCATTTCTCACTATTTGTCCAGGAACCTGCAGGACCAAATCCAAATCCATTTCACCTCCTGACTGTCGACATTGAGGTAATGACGTTGTTTTGGGGAATTGTGCATACTTTCATGTTCTCCAGTACATCCCAGGCCTGAATCGCAAAACGCGTCTGCCAAGGATTTCATTGCCACCTATATTCAGAACATGAGTGATGTCATCGCTTAGTGCAACCACTCGCCAGCCTGTTGGAGGAAAGGGAGCCATGACGTCGTAGCAGTATGTAGTGAAAGACGTGCACTGAAAATCAAAATGGGCGATATCATCCCAGATGTGACAAACGGACTGTAGCAATCTGGAACCACTCTTGTACAAGAAAGGTGGCTGTGTCACAAAATGAGAAAGTTGCTATTAGTAATATGTGGGATTCCTTTTGCACCAGATGGCCTTCTCGTGGAGGTGGAAGGAACAGTTCTCTGCACCTGCACCAACATTTCTGCAGGGATTGCTTCAACTTTGGCTGTGTAGTGCACATTTGGGCTGGAATAGCCCAACACGAAGAGCGCACCAATATTTCATCCAAACCTCTCTCACAAGATTAGGATATTCCAAGTAATTACCATTCAAGGTACAAAGATTGATCAACTTAAATATCCCATATATTCAGGTCAATTCTGGAAATTGCTTTGAATATTTCCAGCATCTCGTTCTTAAGATAAGAAAGTTGATTAACGTTATATCCCAATAAATTCACGGTGGTTTTACTTCTTCTGGCCCATTGATAGGACAGAAACCTTTTACCTCAGCTGAATTTAGGCAACAAATTCTCATTTAGAGCTTTAATGTCTCATGTGTGTTAACTTGAAGTTATAAGAATATCCTTAAATACGGTTCTTGTTTTGCTGCTTACAGTGATTGTACGTCTCTGGCCTCTTAACACTGTAAGGTTAAAATGTGATTTCCATCATAGTTATGAGCAAGGAAATCTTTTAATATGTTGCTTGAATTCATTGCAAATCATAGTTTGCCTTGCCCGTTTGAGGTACTCATGTACATATGCACCAGATGCAGTATCAATTGAAAAATTTGACAATAATGTGTTTGTAGTGTACATATTCTTTGCAGGCAGAGCCTACTAACTTGATACAGGAATATTGGCAACTGAAGCAGTTCACTAAAGATGATACTAATCCTGAGTGCTTACCATACAAAATTATAGGATGACTGCAGTGTATGTGTTACAGCCAAAGGAGAGACAAGAAATTCTAAAGGTTCAGATGTTAATGGAAAATTGAATCACTCTTGAGGTTTTTACATTGCTAGTAACAGGGTGAGGATTTGGTTACTTTGGGTTCTACACCTGCCCTCTCTTTACTTATATTGAAGTTAGATCTCCAAGCTCACACAAAAGCAAAACACAAACTTCCACATAGTTTCTATGTACAATAGGATCTTACATGTTTCCCAGTAATCTACATCAAATACACGAGCATGAGCTTTACTTTCATGAATATTCCTGTAATTGCCACTGCTGTTTCTAAATGTATATTTTCTTATTTAGAATGAATATGAAGTGCAACCAACCTTGCTTTAGTTGACCTTGCGTGGATCTAGCGATATTCAGCTACATTGTAAGTTATTCATATCCCTGAGAGCATTCATTACATTTCAGCAGTGTGTTATGTATGTTCGAACAGATTGATATACATAGTACCTGCGGTGTGCAAGACATGAGTAGACAATTGAATGGTTTGCATGACATGGCTGCACACTAACCCATTTTTTTTTTACTGGCCATACCCATCTGTTTGACCAGTAGGTAACCCAGTTTGTCCATTTTTACTGGTCCATTCCTGAAAAATTACTGGTCCAACGGTGATTGAGTCCTGGACTGTTTTACCAGTGCCAGTGGGCGGTGTTGTGCATAGTGAGATTACCTCAACAGATGGGAGTACTATAAGGAGATTGCCATTAGATTTAGCCTGATGGTCAAAACTAATTTATGTGATCCTCGTCCAAAAGTTACTCTTCAGTGGTGAACTGATCGAGAAGACCATGTTAACCCATTGAGGATGTTTTGAGTTTGATACAACACGCATTTTCCATAGACATTTGCCTCAGTATACTCCAGACTTTTCAGCGGGTTCACACATCTTCTCTCCAGTTGGATATAAAGCTGTATTTATGCAGCGTGCAAAACAAGCACTCACTACATGGATTTGATGCATTATGATATGACCAGTGTGCTTTTACATGATGAAGATAATCTCTTTCACTAAATGCACAAGTGTATGAAATTGTGTTCTATAGGAAGAAATATCGTACTTTGAAATATAATTGATGGTGCAAACAGTGCGATAATAATACATGTACATGCAGTATGTCTACGTGTGTACCACCATCCAATTCATATCTATGGCCTACCCATTTGTCAATGGTGCATAATCTGTTTACTTTTTCAGAGATACAAATGTGTTTCTTGTGTGAAGAGCAAGGGGTATCACTTTGGTTGAATCAAAACTCACTGTACATTTTGTTATAATGCATCAAGTTGAACGTAGTTTTCATCGTGACAGAGTAAGAGGAATTTTGATGAGCAAAGGTAGACATTTACAGTGTATTGACAGTAGGTATCTGTTACTGCGAAGAAGTGGATATACACATGGGACATAAAATCGGTTCATGTGCATTATGAAAGCAAAGAACTTTCTTCAATCCCCAAATACCTGCTTTCTTAGACTATAAGTCTCTCTCTTAGCTATTATCCAATTAAAATTAGTTCAAGGAAAGTAAACACTCAACACATTTGTGACATTTGTGACATTTGTCATTTTACTATTTTGCCACTTATGTGAAACTGTCGTCACTCATCCAGACGTAACATAGACCTTTTGGGAGAAGCATGCATTATGGTGGATACATACCACTTACCATAGCAACATTTCTAGTTTTATTCCATATCTCTTGAAATTCAAAGGTAAAGGATTAAAAAGGCCATTTCAAAATTCAAAAACAAAACCCTTCTTAATTCAGAGCAATTCTGATATACTTATTTCATTTTGCCATTTTGATGCCAAATTTCGTTCCATATTTACCTATTAGTGCTACAGTGTTTTTCTGTCACAGATTTACCTGTGATTTGAAGATTATGAACAGCTGTTTCTATAAGTTAAGTAACTGAAGTGATTTACCAACAAATTAAATCAAGTGATATTTTGTTTGATATGATAATGTAGGATGTTCAATGTGTGGACAAGTGAAAGGTGTTCTTCAAGCCAACTTTATGATTGATGAGAAATTATGAAAATGTGAATTTAGAGCATGTATGGATTTCATGGCTGTGTAATCTTAGTATTTGAGTGTATATTATGACATATTTTTTTGGTTGTGCAATTCTATGTATTCCTGTAGGCACCTACACTGTTGTACATTGTGCCAAAGATAAACGGTCTCAACTACATGTACTGCATAAGCTGTTCGTCTTTGTGTACATATATATTTTTGTGAATGAGAAGGTCACAGGTATTGTCACAAGATTTTGTTTTCGTAAATTGACACTGGGACCCTCTTAAGTGCACTAAATATTATACCCCAGTATAGCGCTTGGTGAGAATTTTGCTTGTCAAATTTGCAAACCAAAAATGATTCACAAATTCACAAAAATGGCAACATATTGGTACAGTTCACTACTACATCATGTACATGTATTATTTTTTCATGCAACAACCTTATTCGTATGTATAGTCCTCTGTGTTTGTATGCTTGGATGCTTTTACTTTGTAATAGTTTCCAGGAAATAAAGCGTGTAATTTGTATATATCAAGGAAAAACACCTTAGCATGTCTTATACATACAGTTGTATGCTGTAAACTTACTCTCATAGATTGCATGCCTGTGTTTGTGTGCGTGTTTGTGTGCGTGTTTGTGTACGTGTTTGTGTGTGTGTGTCATATTGTTTACTTAGTCACATACACACGAAAAAAGGAGTGCAAATATGTACCGGTAAGGGTACAGATGCTTGTCGCTATACAAGGAACCCTAGAGGTACTCATCTGTACCCTATGCAGGGGTACTCATCTGTACCCTATGCAGGGGTACTCATCTGTACCCCATACAGGGGTACACAATCTGTACCCTAGAGGTACATATAAGTACCCAAGGCAGGGGTACTTATATGTACCCCTGTATGGGGTACATATAAGTACCGCTAGGGTTCCTTGTATAGCGACAAGCATCTGTACCTCTAGGGGTACATATTTGCTCTCCTATTTTTTAGTGTGTATATGAGAGGAACAAAAGCACGAGAGACGCTTTCATTTTGCCGAGGGATTAGTGGTGATTAGCGATTTATCGATCGGTTTTGGCGGCTTTGTTCGTTGCGCAGAATATGCGAAGTTGGCACGCCGTCGACTGAATCGGACGTGCGAACGTGGCACATAAAGAGTTAATTTCTTTAAAAAAAAAAGTATATAGCCTGCGCTTTCAACTGTAGTAACTTTTGAACAGATGGTGCTATCGATTTGAAAGATTGTACAGGGGAAACTCGGTATAACGAACACTGCTATAACGAGATATCGGTTATAACGAGGAAATTTTCTCGGTCCCAAATTTCCTTCCACACAAGTCTATGTAAAATGCTACTCTTATAGCGAGATCGGCTATAACGAAATAACTGCTATAACGAGATAAATTTTGTGACTTCCAAACAAAGAAAAACATAGTAAATCAAACCTGCTATAGCGAGGTAAAGCAAAATGCCTTCGGTAAAGCTTTACTTCGCCCGTGCTATCATCTTCCGAGATTGTAAAGCTTGATGCGCCAAAAACTGTCTTGTACACACATAATCATTTTCTTCAATGCACTCCAGCTAGCACTGCATGTTGTACGTGTGAAGTGTGTGTGTGCACGCACACTGATACATGCAGAAAATATGGTGGGACGGCCATATGTATACATGACATCATCATGACGTTTAGCAGGTGTGAGGCAATCTGATGCTGTGATTGGCCTTCTACTTAGGGAATTCCCCGTCTTCACACACGCGCAGTCATAATGTACATACAGAATGTGTCACATACACACACAGCATTGTGCATACCATATATTATTCAAGCTTTCCACACAACACACACCCATACGATAACCATGCACATACCAATCCACAGACGATCTTGATACAATCGCAAGCTATATAAATTTACAAATTCAAACATCTACAATTAATAAGAAACACATTCTTGATATTGGATTTCCTTGGCAAAAACGTCTTCTTACCCATAAAGGTGAGTAATTCCCTCACACACAATATCAAGTTTTCAGTATTGATTGAAATATGATGGGTAGTCCCACATGTGCAAATTAATGTCATTATTTTATGCCTTCTTTTATGCCTACTGATATAACGAGATATCGGCTATAACGAGGGAAATGACTCGGTCCCGACCATCTCGTTATATCGAGTTTCCACTGTACTACTCAATTAACAGAATGAGTTAAGAGAGCCCAATCTGGTAATCCCTTCATTGCTATTGACATGGTGTTCTAGGTGCTGTTTTTGTCACATTCATTGCACAGCCCATACCATGGTAAGATTTAAATCTTAAAGTGACCCTTTACTTCGAACCCTGTTTTCTCAGTACAAACTTTTCAAGAATGAGCGCAGTCTTTCCAATGTTTAGATAGATTAAGGGAATCCATTCGAAGTTAGTTATCATTTTACAGCACCAACAGTCTGCTCTTTTAGAATCTAGAAGTATATAAAAATCCATGCCTGGCGATTTCTTTTTAAACAAACATACGTTAATTGTTTCCGCTGGAAAAATGATAAAAAAACACAGTGTTATCATTTTTTTTTTCTTTTTCACCATTACGCCCATAGACAATCACAACAAATGTGCAATAATTATCATTAGCCGGGTTCACACGTACAAAATAGCGGGATGACGATCGCGATGCACATTCCGAGTTTTGTTTTGTTTTTGTTTTGTTTTGTTTTTTTTTTTCGAGCGTCCACACGTACCAAATTAGCGGGATGGCGAGCGCGATCGGTATCCCGCTAATTTGGCGAGCGTTCATACGTACGGAATTATCCCGCTAATTGCCGATAGAGATAACAGCAAAGCCTGCAAACTGGGTCACACAGCACCCTTCTCTATCACTGCCTGCGCGCACTTACCTTTGACCATTGTCTTTTACGCGTTAGTGGTGTGGTTCGCGCGCTGTTGTTGTTGTGCTCCAAAGAGGTGAAGGACCTCTTCGCAGAGGCGTCGCTGTTGTGATGTGCGCATTGCATGATGGGATATAAAAACTCGAGATTCTGATCCGTACCGTTCACACGTACCAGCGCGGGGCCAATTATCCCACTAATTGATGAACCAGCGCAAGATTTCTTGGGATTAGCATCGCGATGCTTATCCCGCTAATTTTCGGGTTTTTTTCTGTCCACACGTGCAAAAAACTCGGAATGACGATCGCAATGCAAATCTCGAGATTTGTATCCCGCTAATTGGTGTACGTGTGAACCCGGCTATATCTAAACATTTACACAGTTCTATCAATTTAAATCCATTGTTATTGGTTATGTGAATAACATAATTGAATGATTTTAGAGTGAAATTCGAGTGATTTTTGAGTGAAAATGTTTATTTGTATTAATTTAGGAGTGACCTCAGGGATCACCCTCAGATTTGTGAGTGATCCCTGATTTCACTGAAAAATTATATCTTCACTCCAAATTCACTACGATTTCATTGGAGATCCACTCTTTCGGTCACTATGCCGGTAGGGTTACATTTTATAAGCTTCAGCTTTTTACATAGTATATTCCGGCAAAGTTCTTGTCCCACCGTAGAATCACATTAAAGAACATAAAAAAGATTATTGTTAAAATGTTATGTAAAAATATTACATCATTATGCTTTATGTACATATTCATGAAGCTGAAATAAACTTTATCGTAATTTATCGTAATTATACTCTGTATTTATTTTTTTTTCTTTTTGGTATGTTTGTACTTGTATTTTGGTATTTTTGTATTATTCTGGTATAGATATTAATTTTCCGGTAAACTGTGCGCTTAGAAACATCGGTATTAAGCGCCTTATAAATGTATTGTATTATTATTATTATTATTATTTATCATTAATGACCATATTTCTGTTATGTAACATGATGTTGGTATTGCCAAGTAATCTTATTACATTATTGTATCTGAGGAAGGGCCTTTGAGTGGTTACGAAGTTACCTTTAAATACGAAACCATTTTTTTTTTTATTTCTCAACGGTCACACATCGAATGATAACGATAAAAAATACATCGTAGTGACATTACTGTGTTGTTGTTTTCTTTTCACCCTTTTCCCCATAGACAAATGACTATAAATGAGCAAGCTTTAATATCTAATTCTGTACGATTTTACCGGTTCCCAAATTCTCGTGATGCTCGTTTTAAAGTCATTTTTAACTGCTTTAATTCGGTTTCTGTGTTCATACTCCTTTGTTTTCTTTTACATTATATTGCTCTCGTCTACGGCATATATCGTATTATTATGATTGCAACGAGTAGCTTTCTATCTCCCTTGTTTTTTTTTGTTTCTTTCTTTGCTTTTTGTTTCCTTTCTTCTGTTTTTTTTTCGACTATACCTTATCATTAAAGTGTAATCGTTGACACGTGTCTGCCCGCACCCAATGAACACATGTGGCTTCGCCCTCAGACGAGCGGCATTGCCCTTCCACAAAAAGTAGGTTATTTCCATCCTACAGTATAATTACATTCCAAAGGGCAATTCAACCAGCCCTGCCTAAATTTCTCGATATGTGTTTCGTTACTGGGAACAGCCTTTTAAATGGGGAACACAGTTCCTTCTTTTTTTCGCTTATGCTATTGTTTATCTTGTTTAAAATGTCTGTTGTCTCCACACTTTATAAACCATGGCACAGTAAGTAAAAGTTCTGCGTTTCACTGAATTCATGATTATTTTGGAACAGCTCTTCGGGAAATATTTCATCCGTGTAACCTGTACCTGTATAGAGTAGGCCTATTCGAAACTGCCACCCTGCACGCCTTTTATCTTGGCCTCCTCTTCCACTATCCTCTATCCCTAAAAAGTTCAATCAACATTTCCTTTCCTGGTATAAAATTTGTTTTTGGTATTTGATACCAAAAGTAAGAGCCAGAAACGTATTTCCCTTCTGTTCTTTCTATACTCGGTAACTCATGTTATCTCTTTTACCATGCTTGTTAGAATACTCCATGCACAGATTATGCATAATGTGTATTGTGTGAATGTATATGTTTATCCAACTCTCCGCTTCTTCATTATTCTGTTATTTGTTGTGGTGTGCTTTCTTTTTTTGGCATGGGTCAAGGCAAAAAAAAAATAAATTAATAAAAAAAAAATCAGTGAAAGTATTCACTCCTTCAGGAGTGAATAAAAAAAATCGAGTGAGTTCAGAGTGAAATGGGAGTAAATCTTGAGCAAAAATGTTTATTTTTACTAATTTTGGAGTGACATCGGGATCATTCTCAGATTTGTGAGTGATCCGTGAGTTCCTTCCAAAATAAGTGAAAAGTATATCTTTACTCCAAGTTCACTACAATCTCACTCGTAATTCAATCTTTTCTGAAATTCACTCCATCGTGAATGGAGGTTTTCACCTTTTTTTCTCTGAGAGAGAGAGAAAAAAATTACCTTTCAACAGAGTGTCATTCACAAGTACAAACGAAAAAAAAATAATGTTTGATTGAACGGTATATGTTGCAGATGACGACAATCTGTTTCCATTACTCAATGGTAGTTACTGAGGTCCTTCAGTCCACCTGCTTCTCAGCAAATCCGAAGACATCTCATACATTTTATATAGCACGTAATAAACAACTCATGAGCAGCCAGGGAGAACAAGATTTATTTTTTTTTCCATCTATATTTTCAGTTAAAAATGCAGACCAGGAAAGGGCTATGCAAATGTTTCAGTACATTTAACTGCAGTCCAGAAATATGTAATTAGAATAAAACAACAAATAAAAAGAGTAATAAAGATATATAAAACCCTGTCATCTGTACCATCGATCACCTCATCGATCACCAACTACCAATACACATGTTCACGGTCACTATTCATCCATTCATTCATTCATTCATTCATTCATTCCTTCATTCATTTTTTCCATTTCTAACAGAAACGTATGAACATTTTACAACAAAAAAATCAAATACATAGATTACATCGCAGATAGAAGTTGACAGAATATTTGTAGATGGAAATGGGGAAGAGTGTTAAAATGCAGAGCTTGTAGGGTGCTCCCCTCCCCCTCCCCCAACACGGATTACAACAGATGACATGATTGATATCCTGTTATACATAAAAAGAAGAAATACAAAAGAAAATAAAGTATGAAAAACTAACTTACCCGGAATAAAGGCCCAGGACAAATCCCTACACAATCGAAATACCAGGAAATGTTAGTGCCTCGTGTACCATATAGCTAATCACCTTGCATTGGAAAATATGCATGGTATAATGTTCTTCATCAACAATGAAAGGGATCATTATGAGCTATTTCATGACCGTAATCCTTCTGGATCTGATAAAGATATTTCAAGCTTCGTCCCTTTGGGGAATGGGGCCTGCTCTCCTGCCACCGTCAAGTTTGGTTGAAAACCACCCACTGGTTTTGAAGAAAAAAAATATGACAATTACTCTCCTCTAGGAAGCCAAGGGGACCATGCTAGGACAAAGCATTGTTTTGATGTAGTGCCTTGCATCCCCGCCCCCTACACACACACACACACACACACACACACACACACACACACACACACACACATCCACACCCACACATGTGACTCGAATGGTCAGTTGCGTCGATTCGGTGATCCCTCGCATTTATCCCCGAGTTCATTATCTGTCAGGTTTATGCCAGGTTATGTCACACACTAACACACTGCTATCGCTTCTGACCATTCGAGCATTGAGGATTTGGGGTTTCTGGGACGAGCACTGAACCAGGGCTTTCTATAGCTCAGTCGGTAGAGCACCGGGCTAGAATCCGGAGGTCTCGGGTCCGAATCCCGATGGAATCCTATTTTCTTTGCTCGATTTTCTACTAAACAAATGAAAGCTTACGTATTCATGATCATATGTGACCCTTCACCACAAAACAAACAAAAAATCACCAGACATGATATTTTAGTTAAGAACATATTCTGAAAGAGCAGACTTTAAGCTTTAAAATTATGTATAACTCAAATCAAACGGACTAAATATTGGAAAGAAAGCACACACTCAGGAAAAGTGTTAACTTAGAAAAGAGGCTCTGAAGTGCAGTGTTTATTCACGCACTTAATCTTTACCAAGCCGTGCTGTCTGTGCGATGAATGGGACAAAAAAACAACAACAGGATGTAAACCACTGGAGTAACAGCAATGAAGAGATTATCAGATCAAACTGAAATTGAGCATGCCTTATCAACACACTAGCATAATCCTTTCAAAAGTTAAAGGAGTTGAAAGTGGAGAATGTGTACAAGGTTTTCAAGAAATGAAAAGAGGACTCTAAAGACACACTTAATCACACTAATCTGCCAAAAAGAAAATAGTCTAGGTAAATTGCTAGAAAACACACTTTCCTGCCTGTTTTATGATCCCAAATTTTAGCATAATGTAGAAGAAGACTTGTTCTTCCAGAAAATATGAAAAAGTCAAGATCAGCTCGGTTGACCAATTTCACCTATTTTCAGTCCTCACACAAAATCAGTTTATGCGACCTTTTGTTGGTTTTGTGATGCACGGTCACGTAAAATAATTATACATGGTACAATATCATTTTGAACTACCTTGGTTTGCAAGGATTTATGAATCGATCAAAAATTTGATGTTGACTGGTTACAGTGTTACACCTTCTCCATGTAGATCTCTTTACTCTTAAATTTCTGAACGGCGTTACATCAATTAGACCAAAGTTCTCTTTGAGGTTTTCAACAAGAATGCAAGAGCGTTTCCACACTGTTTATTTTACCGTCTTCCCTGTCAAGATACAAGTTTTGAATGAAGTTAAAATCTGCACCTATATATCAAGAGTACTTCTCTCACCTGGAGATGATCTTTAACGGCTAAAATTAGCTTTTTGTTTTATTTTTAAATTACACGTGAACTTGTTCATTGTTTCGAGCATAAATGTTGCACACAATATAAACTTTCTTATAAATTTCCACCTTTACTAAAAGAAATCTTCTCATCGTGTCTCTTACCGAGTATATTACTTTTACATCAGGATATTTTCTCAATATGGTACACACTCCTCTACTCATCGATATTTCACGACTAAAAAGAATGTGTGCTCTTATTTGATTTTCATTGCAAATTTCATCCTTAACTGTCGAGTGTGTCCGTAATAAAAATATGTTTTTCTTTAATTCAAGCATGAAGTTGAAATAACGTTGCTTTCTTTGGAAATCTCCTAATCCATAAACATTACGTCATTATTTCTAGTTCCATAATCTTAGTATAGTTTCTTAATGGTACCCACCAAATCAACATATTATAAAAGCAAGCAATAACATAGACAAAACAATACGAGAGAGGTTGATCCTTCAACATTTCTTATAGAGCTCATGTCGCGCTGTGCCTCGTGAGTCACAAATGATTTTCTTTGTCAATGTTTTTCTATGAGACGTATTTTACTTTATCAAAATTACTCTGAGAGGTTATTTTAAGTTTCCTTTAATTCGTGCTTCCTGTCAATTTCCTCTTTAGTCTTTGTTCAGCATTTCAAGTATTATTTAAGCATTGTCAACATTTCCTTCTCTTTTTTTTTCTCTGAATTCTGTTCTATTAATTTCCCCATTTTCTATGTGGAGTAATCATTTCTTCTTGTATTCCATTTCCTTTCCATTCTTCTGATTCTTGTAGAAGATGCGAGTTGGGTATTTGAAATACACAATTGAAGGGGTCTGTGCAATATAGTGCTAGCCCACACTTTTGTTAAAATTGAATTACATGCATTTCATTGTCCTTATCCTTCACTGTAACCTCCGTGAAAATATCATACTTGAATTCAACCAATAACATGGTAAAAATGCATGCATTCATTTTTTTTAATGTACAATGTATGGACTTTCCTAACATTCAACAGCGATCATCTCAAAATGACTATTGTGTGGGTTAGCACTATATTGCACCGACCCCTTCAATTCTGTTTCCATTCTTTCTTTTTTTCTTGCAGCTTCCGTTTGATGTGGAGTAGCTTCTTCCTTCGGTCAAGGATCTCTTTTGGGAACATCTTTTCTACATAGATCCTTTCCATCGTGTTGAAAGGGATTTGATTTGAGAAATCGACGTGCGTTGGTGAAGATAAGGCTTCTGGCACTACATCTGTTGAAAGCCACTGATTGGTCGTGGGCGTCCAAAGCCTGACTTTGATGACTGGACTGCACCAGAGAGATGTGCTCTTTCGATTACCAAGCCTTCTTCGCCAATCTGTGTTGAAGCAAATGACTGAATGAGTTGTTCACAGTCCTTCTTCTCTACCTCTTCTGGAAAGCCATGGAAACTACCCTATGTTTCTCCCCCCCCCCCCCCCCCTTGTTGTCAGATCATCTAATTGCTCACGCAATTTCTCCTTCTTTTTCATTTGCATAAAAAGTTATTAATCATCGAAAATGGTCCCCTATTGAACATACATGGCAGAGAGTCCAGGTAAAGAATGTTACCCACCATTTCAAGTACATTGTTTCATGAAGAATAAAGTTTTTCTTTGTAGCTTAATTGTCTGTTGATTGATATTTGATTTATGTTTTTGACTTTTGATGTTGTACGTAAATCATGAAAATCAATAAAAAGTGGACAAGAAAAAAAATGAATGAGCACATCTTACGCGTGCGCACAAAAAACGTGAAGCTCAAGCGGATAACAGAATCAGTTAAGAGAGCCCAAGCTAGAAATCCCTTCATTGCTGTTGACATGATGTTCTACGTGCTGTTTTTGTCACACTCATTGCACAGCCCATACCTTGGTAAGATTTAGCACTTAAAGTGACCCTTTACTACGAACCCTGTTTTTTTTTTTTTCAGTACAACCTTTTCAAAAATGGGCGCATTCTTTCCAATGTTTAGATAGGTCAATGGAATCCATTTGAATTTAATTATCATTTTATATCACCAACATTGTGCTCTTTCAGAATCTACTAGTAAATAAAAAATCCATGCTGTCGATTTCTTTTTGCTGGTTTTGTGATGCAGGGCCACATACAATACCTTTGTTTTTTCTTTGTTAATCAATATTATACATGATATATATGTAATGCATGATATTTTATCAAATGATATCTAGCAGAATTTTTTCTTTTATTATTCACGTTCCATATTCCACATTTCGTACAAGTTTTATATTCCATTTGATTTGAAGCAGAAATGTTTTTCACACAATGGTCAGTTTGAACCAATAATGCACAAATGTATAAGGACATATAATAAACGTGTAATATGAGGAACCAACTAAAAAGCAAAGCTTGTAGGATGTGGGTTCCAAAAATATAACATAGGGTTTTAGTACAGTATATCAAAGTCAGAAGTGACGTAACATGCAAAATTCAAAATATCGAGAATATTACAATGTTTACGGGATGTACAAAATATAGTATATAATGTTTTATGATTAACTTATGGTATAAATGCTTAAAAAAGTAGCAAGTTAATCAAACTGGTGAGGTCATCCGAGCGAGGCATCATTTAAGTATATGCAAAAAAAAAATAAAAAATAAGCGACTGCGACAAAATAATTACACATAGGATTTTAGAAAATTGGCTTTGGGATTTTTCTTAAAGGAGCTTAAAGAACTTGAGTGCATCCGAACCGAATCTAACTCATTCCAGAAAGAAGGGCCGGTAGATGCAATTGTCTTAAGGGCTAAAACTATACGAACAGGAGAAAAATGATAGGATTCACTGTGTCTTGTAGGGTAAGTATGAATATCACTGTTTTTCACAAACATTGAGGAAAATATACTACGAAGGTCACCAGTATTCAACTTATACATGAAAATTCAACATGATTAAAATACAAATCAGAAATTTTTAACAATTTACTTGAAACAAACAATTCATCAGTAAATTCAAAAAATTGTGCTCCATTTATAATCCGCAAGGCCTTTTTCTGAACCAAAAATAACGAATCAATTTTAGTCTTTGAGCAATTCCCCCAGGCTAATATTCCGTAATTCAAGTAAGGTAATAATAAAGTTGTATAAAGAGAATGCAATATTGGCTTTGGGAAGAGATATTTCAGTTTGTGAATAATTCCAACATTCTTGCACAACAATTTACATAAATAATCAACATGTACCTTCCATGAAAGGTTACTGTCAATATGAATACCTAAAAATTTTGTTGAATCTATTTGATTTAACTGTAAACCGTTCATTAAAATTAAACCTGGAAGAGATTTTATTGTGTTACTGAAAACCATATAATTGGTCTTATTTATGTTAAGCGACAATTTATTTGCCTGAATCCACTCAAACACCAACTTAAGTTCATTATTCAGAGAATCGAGCAAAACATAAGAATCTGAGTGAGAATAAAAGAGACTTGTATCATCTGCGAACAGAAGAAAAGACAGCAGAGAGGATGAGTTACGGAAGTCATGGATGTATAAAATGAATAAAAGAGGACCTAAGAGGGAGCCCTGTGGATCACTTCACAACAAATCGAGTTTATATCAGATTCATGATTATTTACGGATACAAATTGAGATCGACCGGTAAGATAACTTCTGAACCACTCCAAGGCCTTTCCACGAATGATTTAGTTTATACAAAAGAATTTCGTGATCTATTGTGTCAAAGGCCTTGGAGTAGTCCAGAAACAGACCGACTGTATGCGACCTTGTGTCTATAGCTCTTACAACTTTCTCAACCAGTAGTAATATAGCATGGGTGGTTGCATGTTTTTTTCCGGAACCCGAATTGATTATCAGCTAAAATATCACAATCGTTTACAAATTTGATTAAACGATTATAAATCACCTTTTCAAGTAATTTAGAAAAGGATGACAGAAGCGATATTGGTCGATAATTTCCTAACTCATCCTCTCTGCCTTTATTATAGATTGGGATAACTTTAGCAATTTTCATTTTAATGGGCACAATACCAGTCAATAAAGATAAATTCAAAATGTGAACTAAGGGTGATAGTATTCGTTTACAACACATTTCATGAGGTGATTAGAAATCCCGTCATGACCTGTACTCTTCTTGGGGCTAAAAGAATTGACAATATCTACAACCTCTGTTTCAAGTACTGGGAGAAAAAATAAAGACTGTGGATTGGAATTTAAAAGGTAAGAATGAAAAGGTCTGTGTACAGATGAAATATTGCGGGCCAGATTCGAACCAATATTAACAAAAGAAGAGTTGAATGCTTTCGCAATTTCCACATCATCTGTTAAATTCTTCCCTTCACAAAGGATATTATCAATACTACCCTTATTTACACGTTTATGAATAACACTATTTATTACATGCCAGGTAGATTTTGCATCTGACTTGTGCTGTTTAAACAGAGAAAAACAATCTTTCTTTGCTTTACGTAACAGGGACGTGAGAGCATTCCGATATGTAATGTACTTTGATTTATTCAAAGCTGTATTACATGATTTATATCTGTAAAATAATTTTTTTTTCTGTTTATGGATCTAAGTAAAGCTTTTGTTATCCAGGGTGAACTGTTTTGTAGTTTCCTCTTTGATTTCTCAAAGGGAAATGCAAGTGATATAAAGGTACCAAAATAATCATAAATCTGTCGTACTCATCATTCGGATCAGTGGAGTTGAAAACCTCATTCCTATCAATTTCGGATAAACTTTGTTTGAACAGCTGGATATTATGATCGGAGAATACTCGTGTTTGCGATAAATCTTTACACACCTTTTGTTTATGCGATTCAGGTATAGTAGAAACGGAAGAAACTATAACGGGAAAATGAACTGATATGTCCGTAACAGCGATACATTGATCATCATAATCATGGCTGTTTAAAAATATGTTATCAATCAGTGTTGCGGAGGCTCCAAATAATCTTGTAGACTTGGTGATGCAAGGAGTGAAAGAGGATGATACCATAGTATCAAGAAAAGCACGTGTTTGTGGCTTATCATAATCAAGTAAGTCTAAATTAAAATCTCCCATTATGTACACGTTTTTGTTGCGGAGGGCAAATCTAAAATAATGTCTACGTTTGAGATGAAGTCAGAATAATTACAATTTGGGGGCTTGTAAATTTCTCCTATCAATACTTGTTTACCACCTGGCATACTTATGTCAATGAAAATACATTCAATTGAATCAGACATATAATTTAACTGGGTTATCATTTCAAATTTCAAATTATTCTTCACATAAAATGCCACGCCTCCACCTCGTTTACAAACTCTGTTATTTGTTACCAGTGTGTAACCTTCTAATTGTACAAGGGAAGTGAAATTTTCAGTCAGCCAAGTTTCACATAATCCCAAAACTGACAGTTTTACATTCAAATTGTCAAGAAATAATTGTTACTGGTCAAAATTTTTAATCAAACTCCTTATATTATAATGCAAAACTGAGAAAGTACACTCCGCTCTGAAAGACTTAAGCTGTGCTACGTGATGCGATAGAATATAACAAGATGTTGTTAGTTTCGGATGGAATGAAGCGTCATGGCCATCATGAATGAGGTCAAGATTAGGCATATCATCATTAAGAGTATTGATATCATCAATATCATTGGATACATTACCTAACATTTTTAACAGACATACATGGGTAAGGTAATAAGGTGGTGTAACATTGCTTGGGATCATCCTCAGAAGAGAATACAATAACATCAGATATCTCAGTTTGCTCAACCAATTTGTTACAATCTGAAATGCATATGAAGACGCACATAGTACGAGTATCGCAAGGGTGACTCGGCACCATCAGAGCCGTAGGGCAATGCACACGACAGTTTGCACATGTTCCAAAAGAGAAAGCATGGGAAAAATGCAACTTTGAACTATCACTGAACTGACGACTCGATTTCCACAAAGATAAACTCAGTTTTAAGAATACAGTAGCTGTGAATACATAGGACTTTTTAAAGAAGCCGAAGGCGACAAGATTAAGGAATAGTAACCATTTGTTCGGTGTGACCGATGAAAAGCTACAACATTGGATTTGGGGGGAAATGGAACAGAACCCCACCACCATCCAGTTCATTAACAAGACAACAATCACTGTGTAAGGGGAAAAGACTGGATATGGCTTGTGCGGAGGAGACATGGCATACAATTGAATACTTAGTACATGATAAGTCGCATGATGCGTCGCACGGGTGACTTGGGAATACCAAAGCTCAAGAACAATGATGTCGACAAGACGTGATACAAAAAGGGAGGCATGAGAAAATTGTGGCGTACAACTTTCATGTGTTGTGTATACACTGACTAACGCTATGAATAAATGGAACGATATGATGATAGCAAGAGCTACAGAATAATGGAACTGTGAACGCACATCTGGTGTGACTGATATAATGACGTAAACAGAACTACAGGACCTGAGTTGGGCTGGAATGAAATCCCACCACCACCACGTTCACTGACATGGGACCAAACCACATACCAGAGAAATGCATTGATTTACATTGATTTACATTCTCTTTCCGCTTGTTCTATATGTACGTATGAAACATGTTTTGACATTGAGAAAAGAGAAAAGTCGGCAATGATATTCAGACGACAAATTCAGAGCAGGATTTTAACCGAATATACAAACGCATGGTTTTAACAAAATTTCTCTCGTTGAGGAGGTTATCAATGCCAACAAGCAAAAAATAATAATAAAAAGGATGATACTGAACCTGAATTTAGATTATCATAATGAATTTATACCAGATGAAAAAAAAAAACACAGATTTTTATTATTCACTACCATACACATTAGACAAGTTTTAGAGAATTGTGTCTGGTCTTGAGCAAACGCGTATATTCATTCGAAGCTATCAAATTAATTCATACTAGGTTATCATGTTCCAAAAGTACATATGCGTGTTTTTTTTTTTTCTTACATGACTAATATGTCCCTGCACCATCACAAAACTTACAAAAAATTCGCCAGGCATTACCTTTTAGTTAGGGGCAGATTCGAAAAGAACAAACTCTCAGGTAAAATAATGTACAAGTCGATACAAGTGGACTTTTCTAACATCTCTAAATAATGTGGAAAACGAACACATTATAACACTACTTATAACAAAGTGAGGACATAGAAAGAATTATCAGATTAAGCTGAAATCAAGCCTGCTTTAAGATTTTCTGTCCATAACTGCTACAAACTTTCAGTGCAGTAGCATCACTCTTTTTGAAGTTACTAGCGTTGAAAGTAAAGAATTCGTTAAGGGTTTTCAAGAAAATGAATGAAAAAAGTCCTCTCTAATCACACTATTCCCTCCCCCCCCCCCCAAAAAAAAAAAAGTGTTCCGATTCTCCATTCGTTTTATGATTCCAACATTAAGAATGATGTAGGAGAAGAATTGCTTTGTTGGAAAATTAAAAAAAGACTAAAAATTGACTATGTTGACCCGTTTCACCTTTTTTTTAGTCCTCGAGATCTAAATTCATGGCTTGCGACTTTTTGTTGGTTTTGTGACGCACGGCTAGAAATCTACCGATTTTTTTTTTTTTTAATAATTCAATCTATTATAACCCAGTTGTTTATGACAAATGAGGGAATTAAATGAGTCAGAATCTTGAAATATCTAAAACCAATTCATTGAATGACTATGTAAAAAATATGTGCATTTTGTTTTAGATTTCATGAATATTGTAAAACTGAATGTTTGCTGCCCATTAAATTACATTCAATCTGTATTGCACTTTCTTCGTAATTCTTCGGCGACGATGAAAGTGCAAAGTGAATACGATGTGAATATCTGTAATCAGTCATATGAATTTGTCATAAATTATTGCGTCTTAATTTTGTTTTATTTTTCCTTTTTGTAGATTGGAATAATGTAGTTTAAGATATTTTAATCTTTGCTGTCCAGTGTTTGTCATTTGTCAATATTGCTCCTACAGCTGTTTAAGTATTTTGCTGCAATGCTGAAAGAGTAAATTTGATATATAAGGCTTAGCCTCCTTTTCTTTTACGTAACTTACGTATAAGTCGAAGAGATTGGCAATTCCCAAAAATTCCATTCAGTCCCTCTTGGCTCTAAATGCCCGTGTGAGGTAAAAAAAAAACATTGCTTTCCGGTGTGACGGCAGTGAACTAATCATCTCGAACTCTAATCTCTAGTGATCTCAAAGACAACTCTACTTCTGAGCCCCCGTCCCGCGGGGAGATAAAGGCATGTAAGGCCCGTGGAAGGCCCGCCTTGATGCTCATGCTATGGAGATCCGTAAACGATCCGAGACACTCTCCCGCTTCATGGATAGAGCGGCAGCAGACGGTGGTGATGACACACGGCATACGTGCCAGGCCGGCTCGGGCAGGAGTGCTAATCCTCCTTACGCTTTGTCTAGACATGGGCGTCATGTCACCGGGGTCAAGGGCGCTTCCATGCTCATCGAAGACTTTAGTAAACTAGTGAACCCTATCGGCAGTTCAATGGACGACGATATTCTCAAGTTTTCCCCGGCGACTCTGACTACGTTGTCCTGGGTGGCATTTATTTAGCCTCGATCGCTAAGAATTACAACCAACTGATTTCGATTTGGATGTCAATCCCTCACAACCAAAGCCCGAGTCGGGATTTGGTTTGATTTTGTCAACGACATTCATGACTCCAACTCTGACCTTGGTCCGTCTAATTTTGAGGAATTTAGTTGATGTGCTCATGGAGGTGGTAACACAAAAAGGAAAGTTTCGAGAAAAAAAAATCGGAGCGCTATCAAACGCCATCGAATGCTCAAGCAGCTTGAAAAGAAAAAATGGAGAGAACGAAATTTTGCTCGACTCTCCACGACGGCAATTAGGAACGGAGTCTTGACGTGAACTTTCAACGGATACAACAAAATCAAGTGAAGGGTCTTCTACCATATAGGTGAATCTGAAATTCACAGATCATGCAAGAATAGTTATCCAATTGACTCAAAGCGAATCAGACAACTCGTCGCCGAGGCCTGACACTTTCGGGTTTTGCTTCGTATGAACTGAGCATGTACTGTCGAGATAGCTTGAGACCCTTTCTCATCCCAAGATACAAAGGTTTGTGCAGCAAGTCCATTCCACGCGATAATAAGCTGTTCGAAAAAAAGAATCCGAGAGACATTGACAAGTGTCGCACAAACATGCAACGTGGGTCAGAAAGTTTATACACAAGCCGAAAAGTTCCAACGGATAAAAAGGATACGAACCCATCATTTTCAACCTTATCGCTTCAACAAGCGACCCACTTGCAGAACCAGACGCCCAGGCTTTGATTTCCTCAGCAGTGGTATTGACCCCAGTGCCTCGGCAAACTTCCGAACAAAATTATAGTAAGTCCAAAGCCGTTCATAGCTAGAAATCTCAAGGTTTTCAAAACTGACTGGTCAAAATTTCCTTGGTATTGGACACAACATCTGGCAACAAAATCGATTTCATTCGAACGATATACCAATTCACTCCCCTTTCATTAAATCTCCATTCTCCCATGGAGGAAAAGGCAATTGGCGAAGAATCGTCTAAGCTCCTCCCACAGTAAGCTATTAGAGAAATCGCTCATTCTGAGTGTCAAGTCATCATCTAATTACTTCAGCGTCACCAAAAAAGTCTGGTGGTCTATAAGATCAGTCATTTATTAGATTATTTTATGACTAAAGTCAATCTTAAAGAAGATTAGGGCCTATATGTTTTTTTTTTTTTATTTCCATCCGCCCCTCTCATGAGGAGTATCTGTCTTTTGAAGGGAAACGGAGGTTTTTTTTTTCCCCCTATTTTCAGTGCCTTCTATTCGGCCACAATCGACTCAAAAGTTCTTTACTACAGGTGTTAAACCTGTCATTGCCGCAGCAAGGAAAAGAGGCATTTTAACAGTCATCTATCTCGATGATATCCTCATTCTTTCCCGCAACAGAGAAGAGTGTCTTGCATCATCGTTGTTTTTTTTTTGTGTGTGTGTGTGTGTCATTTTATTTTTGTCCTCCTTGGGTTTTCAGTTTTTCCTTTTTTTTCTACTTAGTTCATATATTTGGTGTGTGTGTGTGTGTGTGTGTTTTCGTTCCTTTTCTTTCTTTTCTTCTACTTTTTTTTTTGGCCCTTTACCTTGCTATTTTAACTTTCATCAGTACCCTGTGTCCTACCTCCATTCTAAAAACGTAATCACATTGACATTTGTTATTGGAACCCACGGATACAACCCTTGCTTTTGCGGTTCCTTCATGTTTTGCATCTTAGTGAGTATAGCCTATCATGTAGATATCGGATGCTGACACACTTTCTAGTTATAAACCATTGTATACATCAATTTGTAGCTTTCTTTCTTGTATTTTTGAGTACTAGTAGTCATGTGTCACATCAATGTGAGGTGAAATATGAAAATCAATCTGCTGGAAGTGGCCATTGGGTCTTAACCGGAAGGCTGGTGCACTTTGAATAATTCAATTCAAATGATTTTTGACAAATCCGCGCTACCCAGCTTAAAACCAAATCACGTTGACACCAATTCTTTAGTTTTCATATCAATTCGCAGCGACTGATTTCCTGTAAACAAGCTTGACCAAGTTACTACTCTGGGAAACTCAATCTGAAATTCAATCTGGAAAAACAAAATTCTCTACGATTAAGTTTGCAAGAACTGTCGGCAAAAACGTATTCAGGCTATGTGCGGCTCATGTATATGAATGTACATTAATTCATATTCAGTATTCAAAGACAATACCACAGGTCAAAGCTACTAAGCATGTACAATTAGGATTAGTAGAAGGCTACTCGGTTTAAACCCTTAAGAATGATGGACTTTGTCCAAGTACATAGTAAAATCATTAAATTAAAGTATTATGTTTATGTGCACTAATTACTATTATTTATCAATGCATGATACGCAAGGCTAGCTATATCGACGCTTATCTACCATATTATGCACTAACATTTGTAGCGGACTTAGAGTGTATACTTGTATATTCCTTTATCACAGTAAACCACTTCATTTCACTACTTAACTTCACCACCATTACTTCACCACATTTTCGAAAAAACAAGTTCACATCACGTCACTTCGGATGCACATTGGTGTTCATGTTTTGTGATTGTGCTTCTTCAATTGATTATTTTGATGAATGGATGACGCGTGCTTATCATGTCCACCTACCTTGTGACGGTACACGCCTATGCCAAAACATTCACCGAAGTTCACGCGCATGCGTACATGTAGTAGTACTGGAAGTCTTTGTTCAAGTGACACAATTGGCAATTTCGACGCGTTAGGGTTACGGGAAAAAAAAAACGCATCCCGGTCACATTTTTCATCATTTCAAAAATTATTTTAAACAAAAATTAATAATCTTTATTGGCGGTAGAAGTGGAAGTGGGAAGAACCCAGTGAATTCTTATTTGAAATGAAGACCTGAATATGAGAACCACCCAAGTCCCATTTTTGGCCAAATTAAGTTTGACATGGGAAATTGTAGCTTATGCATGGACTCATCTTGTGTATAAATGATATATCTTAATTACCCCCGGAAGTGCCTGAAATGAATGAGTTAAATCTTATATTAATGTAAAAATGAAGGACTTGGGTCATTCTTACATTTACATAATAGCGCCCTCTCTCATCCTTCTCTCATCTCTATAGCAGAATATCATGTATATGAATCAAAGAACGACCCAAGTCCATATGAATCAAAGAACGACCCAAGTCCATCACACAAAATGGCCTCACCACAATTAATGTAAATGTTAATTGTCATAATAATATATGTTCTAATTTGTAATACAATGTTGCCTTCCCATCACAGTTAAATAGAAAATTATTGGACAAATAAAAAAGATATGAAGGGTTTTTTTTAGTTTACTCGAAATTTTTTCATTTCATTTCACACACATGCATGTTCACATGCATGTTTTTTTATTTTCATTTCCAATCAAACACAGGTAATACACTTTGACATGATTACATATTTTGGAACATAATAATACATATTGGTTCTTAAAAGAACTTCATGGAAATGGAAATTGAGGGGCTGCTAAAAAGCGAACTTGTAGATTGCAGTCCCCTCACTTACGTTACATTACTACAATACATTAATTATATATGACTTTATAACACAATACAACGATACATGTACCGTACAAGCTAATCATTGAAAGTATACAGTTTTCATTCAATCAAATCGCATGGTTACATGAAGTACAGTGTATACGCTTTCACATGTATACACATACACATAGACATAGACATACACATACACATACACACACACATACACATACACATACACACAAGCACACACACGTACCCACATACACATACGCACACACACGCACGTACACACACATGTTTGCATCCACATACATTGTGCACACACAGAAGAGAGTAGGGAAAGAGAGGGCGGGAGGGGGAGAGGGGGAGTAGAGAGAGCGAAGGGCAGGTCAACATTCTCGATACAGGGTGAAGAAAAAGAACAACAATTCCAAACAGTCAAACTAATCATGGGGTACATATGAGCTAATCATAATTTCTTTGAATTACTAGAGAATGATTTCAAACTAATGGAATCTTTTATATTTTTCTCAAGGGAATTCCAAAATTTTGGGCCACTGTAGATAAACGTGGATTTTGTAAATAGAGTTCGGGTAAGGGGCAAATGATATTCATCTGTTTGACGAGTGGGGTATTTATGAATATTTTTATTCTTATTAAACATATTTTCAAAAAGTGAAGGAAGTGACTTATTATACAAACTGTACATAAATTGACCAAGGTAATAATAATACAAATCCCTTACTTTTAAAACCTTATTCTCCACAAATAATCCGTCAGTATGGGAATATTTGGAGGTATTACATATTACTCGAAGTGCTTTTTTTTTGTAACAATAATAATTTATCCAAATAACTTGAATGTGTATTCCCCCATACTATAATTCCATACGTTAAATAAGGTAAAATTAACGTTGAATATAACATTAGCAACTTTTAAACAGAAAAACAAAACTTTACTTTATTAATTACACCTATGTTACTGGAAATAGTGCGGCATATACAATCTATATGCTGTTTCCAAGAAAGCTTACTGTCTACAGTTACACCAAGAAATCTAACAGTCATCCGTGTGGTCATCCGTGGACTTGGGTTGTTCTTATATTCATATACTCAATTAGAATGGACTGCCGAATTCTATCAAATCAGTTGCTGGAGTGAAAACTACAGCGCTTTCAACACATTGGTGCAATTGTACGCATCGCTCTCAGTGGTGCATTGTTGAGACAAAAGGTATTTAGAAGGCAGCTGGGAGCGAATGCTGAATATACTTTCAGAGACGTCAATCCGCGTTGTGTATGGTACATGGCATTTATGATCACGAGTATACAAGTATTAAGGGATACCCCCCCCCCCCATTTGTATCATTGGTTTTATGCTGCACGGCATACTGATATACATATTGAATCATCATGTTATTCAATGTTTGCATTGATAACAAGGAGGGGGTAATGTACAGTCCTACAGGGGAGATGCAGAAGAGTTGAGCGCCAGTGCTGTCTTGTATAAAAATAAATTCGACATCATTTCTTTATTCTATAAGAAAAATAATAAATGTCAACTGCCTCAACACTCCATTGCAGTATGAGGAAAGTTGAGTCATATTCAGGAGAGTTGAGACGGCTCTGGAAGACATTTGTCACTTGTTGGAGAGTTGAACCATGAGTAAACATATGAAGATGAAATGGGCTTACAAGTGGCCAGGGAAAAAACAATCTTAGCCAACAAAATCGGTTTTCTTCTTACATTCAAGTATATAGAGAAACATCTGGAAATTTAAGGAAGTAGAAACACTTATTATATGAGCTTTAGCAACTCATGAGAATTATTTGTATTACAATGGAGTTTTTCTCAATGATATTTTTATCAATTATATTATATAACAGATTCCTTTTGGGATTTTCACTGTATTTACGATTTATATTATCCCCTGTTTGATTTATATGCATGACACGTAAGTAAATCCTGAGGGAAATTAATGTACAATATTTCACAAAAGTTATGACCTTTGTGAGAAATAAAATATACTCTTTCTGGCTAGTAAAGTACAATTTTCTGGTGCCATTGCTGCTGAAAAGTAGCCATTCATGCCTACGAATGTGTGTACACTGTTCACAACCATAAGTAAAAAGATCAATGAAGGGAAATAGACACTAATTCATGTTTTCAGGGATTTGCGAATATTTCCTTTGGAGACCTTGTAATTTACAATTGAAGGGGTCGGTGCAATATAGTGCTAACCCACACAATAGTCATTTGAGATAATTGCTGTTGAATGTTTGGAAAGTCCATACATTGTACATAAAAAAACAACATGAATGCATGCATTTTTACAATCTTATTGGTTGAATTCTGATATGATATTTTCACGGATGTTAGAGTGAAGGATAAGGATTATGAAAATGCATGTAACTCAATTTTTACAAAAGTGTGGGTTAGCACTATATATTTCACCGACCCCTTCAATTTCTTAATGGACATGTTCATAGTCGAAACAATAATTCTTAAAATTATGCAAGTTAAACCCTGCGTGATGCAGTATGTGCTTGTGGGGAAAAATCAAATTCCGTAAAGTTAGTTACTCTAATGTGTGTGTGTGTGTGTGTGTGTGTGTGTGTTTTCAAATGTATTGGATCTAAATTGTAAGCAGAGTATAATTCAATATTTTCACAGTCACAGGTACCTCTACTCCGATTAGGCAAGATAAAGTCTTTTAATGGGAGTTTCAATACGATCAGTTTGTGTAATTTCATGCTTATTTCTCTCTCTTTTTCTCCAAAACAGACTCATGGAGCAAATTCGTTAAGCTCCCTCGTTATGATTTTCGTTCATACCTGTTTGGCATTGTGATGTGAAATAAATAAAAAGTCACAAAAAGGGTTACCTTAATAAAAAGAGAGTTGAACCATGCAGTCAAAAGATAGTTGAGTTCAATTCCCCTTTGACTGCATTACACAAACCCTCCCTCGAAGTGGCTACCTTTAAATTTCCCTACACGTATCAAAATAACCAGGTCAAACATCCACCAAATGTATCAAAATGAAAGACAGCAGTGGAAACTAAATTACACAAAAATCACTGACTTACCAATTGAGTCAGTATGCTGAAATTATCAATTTGAAAGATGAAATTGTTATTTGCGTGGTGTATAGACCCCAAAATCAATCTCTTCAATCATTTATTACTCATTTACAACCAACATTACATAATATATGTAAGGTAAACATTGTATTCTACTTGGTGATTTTAATGTTGATTTGTTGAGTTCCGACAGTTCCACTCACCAGTTCTTGGACTTATTTATTGCCTCTTCATACACTACTGCTCTTTTCAAGCCAACACGCGTAAAAAAAAAAAAAAAAAAAAAAAACAACAACAACAACAACAACACTGCGACCTTACTTGATAAAGTATCTACAAATCATCCCGAAAAAGTAGTCAAGACTGGCATATTAATTACAGATGTGAGCGATCATTTGTCACTTTTCGTCGTGCTTGGCCGTCAGCAGATAAGCACAAAAAGGAATCCACCTATACTTACAAAAGAATGATACATGAAGATGGTAAAGCAAAACTTTACTCATCACTCCGATCTCTTGAGTGGAGCTGCCTGGAAAACATCCCAGACTTAAAATGAGAAATACTCTGCTTGTATGTCTCATTCTGTGGCCCTGTACGATTAATGTTTTCCGTTAAAGAAAATTGTTAGAAAGAAATATGAGATTACACAAACTTGGTTAAACAGCCATCTTAAGAAGTTGTGTAAAAAGAAATAAGGAGTTTGTTTGCAAAAATCGATAAGTCCAATTTTAAAGATTTTGAAGTACAGTTTCTGTCATATACTACAAAATAATACATTTTAAATTATAGATTGGTCATTGCATATAAAGGTACATTTTGAAGTTATGGTCAAAAGAAGCAAAAATTTGCTCATTCACTTTATTTTTCTTGACCTTTAATCGCAAATATCTCCATTTGGAAAATATGGACTTGTAGGTTTTTGCGAACAAACTCTTCAAATATATTATGTATCGTAAGTACATTAAAAATCATACTAAGTACAGAAAAGAGATTAATGTCAAATATAGAAATTTAGTGAATAACATAATTCGAAAAGTTAAGTGGGAGTACTATCATGGTATTTGTCATAAAGTAAAAAATGACGTAAAAGGTACATGAAAGGTATTTAATGAAGTCTTGAATACATCAAAGTCCAAAAACACATGTGCAAGCATTATGAAACACGGTGTTATGATTGCGGACAAAGCAAACATTGTGAAATCATTTAATGATTATTTCAGTGATATTGGTTCTAAATTGATTAGAAATATGCCTTCATGATCTACTGGATTTTCAGAGTATTTAAAATTTCAGAGTATTTAAAACCGAAGGCATCATATACTTTGTTTTTTAACCTCATTTCTGAATCTGATTTGAAAACAGCTGTATTAAGCATAAATGATAATACAAGTGCAGCGTGTGATGGCATAGATGGGGTTAGTGTTAACAATTTTCACAAACTTTAGATTAGTAAAATGTATCAATATGAAGTCAGAGGCATCGAGTCGTATTAAACTGGTTTTAAAGTTATTTGTCAAACAGGAAACAATATGTGTCCACTGACAACTGAGCACTTGACTCGCTTGCGCTGGGGGCTCCCTGCTCTCGCGGTGTGTGTGCCGGTCCCCTGCAGCTCTCTGTGTGCGCTTCCTCGGGCTTGTTGCGGGCTGCCTTTGCAAGGGGCACTCCCGATTACGATAATACGGACGACAGCCCTTGTAGGTGTTGCGTGCTTATGCCTTCTGGGTTAAGACCATTGGGAGCTGGGGCGGCTGCTGGGGGAATGTGCTGATGCTGGTGGACCGCCTAATTGTGCGGGGTAGTGGAAGGGGCTTAGTTGTTTTAATTGTTTTTAAGGCTTGGCAATTTGTATTGCTCGGCATAGAATCAGGTCAAGATTCACGATTGTACAGTATTTCCGTTGGTATTTAGTATTGTTATGACATGTATAAATTTTGCCTGCCCTTAAGTAGACTTTTACAGAATATTGTATGCACAAATTGTCTTTTAATTACATTAAGTTATAACTTCTTGCGCATTTTTCACACTCCCTATGGATATTGGTATGTCTGGGTCCCTTAATTTTGGATGTTCCTTTTCTTGTCCTTATGACGAAGCCGACATCTTCAAAATTGTAAATTTGCTATTAGGATCAGCCTCGCAAGGCCAATGGCCTTCTGCTGATTTCCACCACCATTTACTCAAATTGTCATGTCAATCTCCCTCACACACTTTTTAAACATGACTATGTAGGCCTACATACCTGAAATAATCTTGATTTTTAGACCGAGCTTATAAAAACAGTTACACTTCTGACAAAAATTGTCTAAATTACATTTCAAAATATTTTGAAGATTTTTTTCATATTTATGGATGCCCAAAAGTTTCATCTATCAAGTGCAATCGACAAAACAAAATTTTATTCACGCTTGGCTGTACACTGATGCTCTTTGTCCAGAGTGTGAAAAATAACTTGCGCCAAATCGAAAGATGATGGAAAATTCAGCTAGCAGTCCAACTTTGGGACCCTATCTCTTTTGGGACCCTATCCCGTAAGAATGATCCTCACCAAGTTTGATTGTCTGAAATCCGCCCACTGGTTCTGAAGAAGATGAACATGTATTTTCTCCCTTGCACCCCCCCCCCCCACCCATCGGTCTCCAAGGGGGATACCCTAGGCATTCTCATAACGAATCATATTCTTCAGCGAGATATACACATATCTTTGGTCTGGAACACAAATTTCTACCTATTTCCAAGGGGGGGGGGGGGGTGGGCTTCCCATGGAGGCCACATGCCCAACATGAACAACCTTAAGACCCATCTCCCCAAGGATGATCCCCACCAAGTTTGATTAAAATTCGCCCACTGGTTCTGAAGAAGAAGATGAAATGTGTTTTCCGTCTTGGTCCCCACCCCTCAAACTTTGACCCCCATCCAGGGGCCCAAGGGATCTTGCCATGAATAAACTATATTATTCATATATAAAGGTATCTACATGCAACATACCTGGGCTGTATTGTTCTTGGGTCTGGAAAGAAGATTCTTAAAGTTTACTCCTTCTTTCCCTTGAGGACTCTCTCCCTGGGCCCCCTGGGGGCCGCACGTTCCACATGAACAGCTTTGGGTCCCTACCCCGGCAGGATGATCCCACCAAGTTTGATTGAAATTCGCCCTATGGTTCTGAAGGAGAAGATGAAAATGTATTTTTCCACCTTGGTCCCTACCCTTCAGAAGTTCACCCCCTATGGAGCCCAAGGGGACCATCTTGGGTCTTGCCATAAACAAACTACATTATTCATAAATAAAAGGTCTTTGGGGTTTGAGTTTTTTTTTTTTTTTTTTTTGGAGAAGATGTAAAAGTTTTACCCCCTTTTTCCTTGGGGGAGCCTCCTTAACTCCACATGAACAACTTTGGGTCCTTATCCCCTGAGGATGATTCCCACCCAGTTTGGTTGATATCTGCCCACTGGTTTTGGAAGAGAAGATGAAAATGTAAACATTTTTTTTTTTTAATGAAATATACCGTTACTAAGGCAACGCACTTTCCACACATCTCGAAACATGGTGTCCTGCTTCCCTTGTTCCAAAGAACAGCATGTGTACCGAATTACATGAGCATTGCTACAAAAAGTGAGGAAGCACATTGATCCAAAGATTTTGTCCTGATTCATTTTCATGATGGTTACCATAGCAACGCAGTTTCCAACACATTAAAAAATGTCTTCACCACCACACCAATGTGTGTGTACCAAAGTTCATGAGCATTTTGCTTGAAAAAGGAAATTCTGCGATCCACAATATATTCCATAATATGCCGTTTACATATGTGACCGTGCACCTCAAAACGAACATAAAGTCGCACACACTGATTTTGCGTGAGGACTGACAATAAGTGAAATGGGTCAACCTAGCCGAACTTGACTTTTTTATATTTTCTAAAAGATCGGGTCTTCTTTTACATTATGCTAAAATCTGGTATCATAAAACGGGCAGGAAAGTGTGTTTTTTAGCAGTTTATTTCGAACATTTTTGGTAGAATAGTGTGATTAGGTGTGTCTTTAGAATCTCTTTTTCATTTCTGAAAAACCCTGTCCACACTCTTCAGTTTCAACTCTAATAACTTTTGAAAGGATAGTGCTACTGCTTTGAAAGTTGGCAATTATTATAGACAGAATGTGTTAATGAGGCATGCTTAATTTCAGTCTAATTTGATAATCCCTTCATTGTTGTTACCCTGGTGGTTTACTTCCTGTTTTTTTTTTTTGTCCCATTCATCGCACAGCCAGCACGGTTTGGTAAAGATTAAGCGCTTGAATAAACACTGTACTTCAGAGCCTCTTTTCTCAGTTCACACTTTTCCTGAGTTTGTGCTTTCTTTCCAGTATTTAGATAGGTTATGAGAGTCCATTTGAGTTGAGTTATACATCATTTTAAAGCTTAAAGTCTGCTCTTTCAGAATATGTGACAGTGTCTTCACTTTCAACTCTAATAACTTTTGAAAGGATAGTGCTACTGCTTTGAAAGTTGGCATTAAGTATGGACAGAATGTGTTAATGAGGCATGGCTAATTTCAGTTTAATCTAATAATCCCTTCATTGTTGTTACTCCGGTGGTTTACTTCCTGTTTTTTGTTCCATTCATCGCACAGCCAGCACGGTTTGGTAAAGATTAAGCGCTTGAATAGACACTGTACTTCAGAGCCTCTTTTCTCAGTTCACACTTTTCCTGAGTTTGTGCTTTCTTTCCAATATCTAGATAGGTTAGGAGAGTCCATTTGATTTGAGTTATACATCATTTTAAAGCTTAAAGTCTGCTCTTTCAGAATATGGTCTTAACTTAAAAATCATGTCTGGCGACTTTTTGTTTGTTTTGAGGTGCAGAGTCACATATGGTCTTAACTAAAAATTCATGTCTGGCGACTTTTTGTTTGTTTTGAGGTGCAGAGTCACATATGTACCGAATTACATGAGTATTGCTACAAAAAGTGAGGAAGCAGATTGATCAAATGATTTTGTCCTGATTCATTTCCATGATGGTTACCATAGCAACGCAGTTTCCAACACCTAAGAAAAATGTCTTCACCACCACACCAATGTGTGTGTACCAAAGTTCGTGAGCATTTTGCTTGAAAAGGGAAATTCTGCGATCCACAATATATTCCATAATATGCCGTTTACATATTCCCATAATGTCTTCATCTCGACACTAATATTTGTGTGCCAAGCTTCGTAAGCATTTTACTTGAAAAATGAGGAACTTTTTCGATCCCTAATATTTTCCTGATTATCACCGTAATGATTATGCTGTTACCGTGGCAAGGCAGTTTTTGTCCCCGCCGAACGAGTTCGAGCAGGGGACTATAAAACGGGCTCCGTACGTGTGTGTGTCCGTTTGTCCGTCTGTCCGTCCGTCCGTCTGTGCGTCCGTGTGTGATCAAAATGTTCAATTTGCTACTTCTCTGTCATTTATGAGCCAATTTTGATTCTGTTTGCTTTATATGATAGCACTACATGGGAGCTTTGAAACTTCTATACAGAATTTCAGTTGTGACCTTTGACCTTGACCTTTGACCTATATTGTACATTTTGCTTCAAAATGCTACTCCTTCGCCATTTCTAACCCGATTTCGATTCCGTTTGCTTTGTGTGATGGCACTAGGTGAGGGCTTCAAAACTTCTACACAGAATTTTGACCTTTGACTTCTTTGACCTTTGACCTTGATTTTGACCTATATTGTACATTGGCTACAAAATGCTACTCCTTCGCCATTTCTAACCCGATTTCGATTCCGTTTGCTTTATGTGATGGCACTAGGTGAGGGCTTAAAAACTTCTACACAGAATTTTGACCTTTGACTTCTTTGACCTTTGACCTTGATTTTGACCTATATTGTACATTGGCTACAAAATGCTACTCCTTCGCCATTTCTAACCCGATTTCGATTCCGTTTGCTTTATGTGATGGCACTAGGTGAGGGCTTCAAAACTTCTACACAGAATTTTGACCTTTGACTTCTTTGACCTTTGACCTTGATTTTTGACCTATATTGTACATTTTGCTACAAAATGCTACTACTTTGCCATTTCGAACCCGATTTCGATTCCATTTGCTTTATGTGATGGCACTAGGTGAGGGCTTCAAAACTTCTACACAGAATTTTGACCTTTGACTTCTTTGACCTTTGACCTTGATTTTTGACCTGTATTGTACATTTTGCTACAAAATGCTACTCCTTCGCCATTTTCTAACCCGATTTCGATTCCGTTTGCTTTATGTGATGGCACTAGGTGAGGGGTTCAAAATTTCTACACAGAATTTTGACCTTTGACTTCTTTGACCTTTGACCTTGATTTTTGACCTGTATTGTACATTTTGCTACAAAATGCTACTCCTTCGCCATTTCTAACCCAATTTCACTTCCGTTTGCTTCATGTGATGGCAGTAGGTGAGGGCTTCAAAACTTCTACACAGAATTTTGACCTTTGACTACTTTGACCTCTGACCTTGATATTTGACCTATATTGTACATCGGCTACAAAATGCTACTCCTTCGCCAATTTTAAACCGATTTCAATTCTGTTTGCTTTATGTGATGGCACTAGGTGAGGGCTTCAAAACTTCTACACAGAATTTTGACTTTTGACTTCTATGACCTTTGACCTTGATCTTTTACCTGTATTGTATATTTTGTCACTAAATGCTACTTCCGGCGGGGACATTACGCACCGCGTAATTTCTATTTTTCCTTGTTGAGTCATGAAAGAATATGACTTGCACATTTACCAAAGGCCAATGTGCGCGCCAAATTTCATGATCATTGTTAGAACAAAAAAAAAAAAAGCAGCGGAAGTACCTCGATTACCAAAAGCTGATTTATGGCCATAAGATGCCGTCACCATCGCAACACAGTTTCAAATACATTCTAAACAACAAAAAAAAGTCTTGCACATCTCCATCCCAAAACAAATGTGTGTGCGCTAAACTTCATGAGCATTGCTAAAAACTTGAGAAGACTTGCAACGCACCGATTTTATACCGCGAGCGGGACTTATCGGCTTTTGCAACAAAATGAGACATGGATTTATCGTTGTTGTTGTTTTTTGGTTTTGTTTTGTATTTTGTTTTGCTTCAAAACACAGTATCCCCTTAGTGTAGATTACTAAAAAGTAAACCTTCTATAACGTAGGTAACCGATGTTCATGCATGATCTCTACATCATTCGCTTTCTACGCCAACAGAGTGTAACGAAAAATCGTGATTTAAAAGAATGAAAAAAAATGACTTATCGGTTTTTGCATGCAAACTTTTCTTATTGTAATGAATAGCATCCCTTGTGTTGCAATTGAGAAAGTTCAACCATAACAAATTGTGAAGGTTGACTTTCTTATCCTTTGTGACAAAATATACAAAAATGAGTGATAAGAAAGGAAAACATATAGACTGGGTAAAGAGAAATATAAAGAAAAAACATGATTCCTGTGTATATCTGTATATTTTGGTATATTTGTATATTTGTATATTTTTGGTATACAGTGCACTCAGAGGGTGACCTTGAGAAATTTCGAATGTTGGGTCATGTAGAGTATGAGTTACTCTACCCATGTGTTTCTGCGATGGGATCTTGTAGTAGGAAAACATGGATTTTATGATTATAGTGTTAATCATGCCTTACCGTGTATTTCCTTTTTTTTTTCATTACTCGTATAATATGTACACAAACTTTCCAAAGGATTGAAGGTAAGGCAGTAAGGGGAAATAATATCGGCCATAACACTGATAGTGTGTGTGTGTGTGTGTGTGTGTGTGTGTGTGTGTGTGAGTGTGTTTCAAAATGCCATTTGCACGAGAGGCATTTAGGAGCGAATCATGTTTTTTGTCATTATGATTATCTTGATATCATTTCTCGACCATTATTGTGAGCCGTTTTGGTCGGACGAGAAGGGCGAAATCATGCACTTTGATATTTTTCCTATTCCGACTGTGCGAATTTTCTGAAGGGATTTTCTGTCAGATTATGGTTATTTTTTCTTTCCATTTGACTGATGATCACCTTGAAGCGGATGTCATCGCCGAGACCTGAGATTGACGGGTCAGCTTGGTGACCCTGACGGAAGCAGCAGCTGAAGGTTGACAATCTGGGACGTCGATTGGAGTGGGGGGGGGGGGGGGGTGGCAAATAAATGTGACTGTGCACCTCAAAACGAACATAAAGTCGCACACACTGATTTTGCGTGAGGACTGAAAATAAGTGAAATGGGTCAACCTAGCCGAACTTGACTTTTTTATATTTTCTGAAAGAGCGGACCTTCTTTTTTATTATGCTAAAATTTGGTATCATAAAACGGGCAGGAAAGTGTGTTTTTTTAGCAGTTTATCTCGAACATTTTTGGTAGAATAGTGTGATTAGGTGTGTCTTTAGAATCTCTTTTTCATTTCTGAAAAACCTTGTCCACACTCTTCACTTTCAACTCTAATAACTTTTGAAAGGATAGTGCTACTGCTTTGAAAGTTGGCATTGATTATGGACAGAATGTGTTAATGAGGCATGCTCAATTTCAGTTTAATCTAATAATCCCTTCATTGTTGTTACTCTGGTGGTTTACTTCCTGTTTTTTGTCCCATTCATCGCACAGCCAACACGGTTTGGTAAAGATTAAGCGCATGAATAGACACTGTACTTCAGAGCCTCTTTTCTCAGTTCACACTTTTCCTGAGTTTGTGCTTTCTGTCCAATATTTAGATAGGTTAGGAGAGTCCATTTGATTTGAGTCATACATCATTTTAAAGCTTAAAGTCTGCTCTTTCAGAATATTGTCTTAACTAAAAATTCATGTCTGGCGACTTTTTGTTTGTTTTGAGGTGCAGGGTCAAATATATATCATCATCCCTCAACAAATGTTCTTTTTTATTAAAAACAACAACAGTGACCGCATCATCATCATCAACATCATCAACAACAACAAACCTATCCAAATATCATCTACAGTATGTAAAAAATTGCTGAATTTCACTTCTAATAAAAAAAAATACAACAACAACAACAACAACAACATCTCTCTTGCGAACGAGGGAGATAACCCCTCCCACATCCCCTCCCACCTCCCACCCCAGTTCGGTAATTTTCCCATAGACTTAGTACACTGTTAAACTGCCAGATTTCCCAATGTGTCATTAAAAAGTGTCCACCTGATCTTTCATGTCACTTAAAAGAAAATGCAAAAGTTCCGTTTGGTCGGAGAAGATATCTCGTATTATGAACCTTTTTCCTGGTTTTCCTTCATAAATCTATACTTTATGAAAATCTTGACAGCTTCCTAAATTCCATTAAACATGTATTACGAGATAGTTGTATGTAAATTCTAATAATGCACAGTTCCCTCTTTTGCACGGGCATCAATCGCAGATAACGAGGGGTACAACCAGGTCATTTTGTTCCTCTAATGATTCCCGAAATGACGAAAATTTTCTCTTTTTTGGATAGAAAACTGTCCAAGTATTACACTCATTGTGCAACAGATTCTTGAATTTCAAATCAGAAAATGCAAAATCACTTTGTCGCGGGAAGGGGTACACACTATCCCACTTAAGACACCTTCCATACACTTAGCATATTAGGGGGATTGCTAATGCCATTATATTTCATCAATATGTGTGCATCATTATATGTCACTTCAGTCCAAATAATATATTCAAAAGTTCCATCATCCTCTTTAATCTACCTTTTCCCTGCTGCGGCTTGGTTCCTATCCATAGATTTAGACTTGGCGCTCTTTGGGGGTTGAAAATTTTCTACTATTCCACCCAACTGTGGACCAAAAGTGTGAACCAGATTGCTGAATCTCACGTCTCAAGATGCAAAATCTCCCTCGTGTGGGAGAGGGATACCCCCTTCACACACCACATATATTCTAACTCCAAGTGAAAACGGATAATCGCCGCTGTTCCAACTCTTCGCTGCGAAAGACAAAGTTCATTCTCTTCGATAGAAGGATCTAACTTCACTGCTTTCCTAAATAACGACATTTTTGTATAAAATTCATCACACAACAAGCTATTACAATATAGGTTTTCCAGGCCAAATGTCCACTGCGATAAGCAAAATGTCAATATAGGTAGTACAAATAACCATATTGCTGAATAAATATCAATAATAGAACCATAGTTATCAAATAAGGTAATTCAAATATCAATTCTGGTATTCAATGTTTCACGTGGTAAATCAACGTGGAATAATGTTTTCAAATTGCCATTGCCCAATAGACAGCTCTTTCTTGACCCGCGAAACAATTTCACATACACACACACACACACACACACACACATATATATATATATGAAGAGTTTGTTCGCAAAAACCGATAAGTCCATATTTGCCAAATGGAGAAATTTGCGATTAAAGGTCAAGAAAATTACAGAGAATAATGAGAAAATTTTTGCTTCTTTTGACCATAACTTCAAAAATGTACCTTTATATGTAGTGACCAATATATCATTTAAAAGATTTTTTTTTGTACTTTATGACAGAGACCGTACTTCGAAATCTTCAAAAATGGACTTATCGGTTTTTGCGAACAACCTCTTCATATATATGTGTATATACATATACATATATATGGGTCAGAATTTTGAACGATGTACAATTGAGCCAAAACAAGGCAAAATTTAAAAATTAGGAAATTCTCCAAATTATTCATCTTACCTGAAAGAGTATAACTCAAGCTTTAATATGAACCCAATTATACTAGGATTTTCCCAGAGGAACAAGTTTTTATTCACCGCTGAAGTTTACCATGTCCAGAGCAGCGAACGTCCGTGAGGAATACTACTGCACATACACATGAATACCATTTAACATAGTTTGCAAAGATCTGATTCAGTTCAAAATCCTAACGAAATACCTTAAGGGACATGTGTACGTGCTTGCAGAATATTAAGCTTGTACTCTTAACCTATACGTAATGGTAGACAACTGATGATTTAACTAAATTCGTCGTTTGTGTTGAAATATTGCTCTTCCGCTAAACACTTTCTCCACTTTACGCGCATTTTACAGTAACTCGATATTTTGACCTCTTACTTCACTATCCCATACTTTAATCCTCACTCCCAAATAATAACATACATTTTTAAGATGTATCTTATCTAGGCAGTCTCTATAACCCAACAAACATAGCATAGTTTTCATCACGGAGGTTCGCATGTAGCTCACGGACGTTCGGAACAAACAAGATGCAGCTCTCTTGAGTTGGAAACGCATTCTACTCACAACAAACAGCAATTTCATGTCGAGAACAAACTCCTCTGCAAAATCCTGAATAGATATTACCAATTCTCCAATATATAAGCTTGTTTATCTTCTCATATTGAGGAATCAAAGAAACAATTTTTCCATCTCTAGTAAATGAACGTATAAACGTACGTGTAATCTCAGTGACGTAGTCCATCCTTGAGAACAAATATATTTATCAAAATTTCGTTATCATGAAGTAAAGATTCCTAAATTTGTTATCTAAAGTCTACGATGCAAAATTTGCTTATAACGAACATGGTCACAGATAAAATTATGACAAAGAATTAACATAGAAAGACAACAGAAACGTTCTCCGTTATAGAAATACGAAGTTTAGCTGGGGAGGGCAAACGAATACGTTGGGAAGAAATCCCTCTATGTTTGCTCCTTGTGTTACACACTGTTACCGAGGAGAATTTGTATCATTATATTAGTCAGAAATGATAATAGGTTCGATACTGCGAAGTTTCATCATAACAAGACACAATAAGTCCATATAACTTGGATGGATGTTTGTGACTTCGATATTATACAATATTGTCTGTTATAACAAAAATTTGTAGCGCGTCATTTCGGAGGCTCGTTATTCATACAGTTTGTCAATACGAAAATTGATAGAGTTCGTATAATTATGAAGCTTTTTTTATTCGGTAAGCGATAGGAATCTCCGAAGGTTAATCGAAAGGTTTATTAATTGGAACATGAAAAATCATGTTCGCTTATCCAAATGTGGAAAAACAAGTTAACAACTAAAATCCTCCAAATGTCAAAACCTCATAATAACCGTTTTCACCTAAACGAATATCAGGCCCTTTCCACTTTTAAAAGAACGGACCTAAAAATAATGATCCTTAGTGTTTTTTTTTTTTCGGACTAACAAACTTTCGGAATAAGGACATTTTTAACCTCCTTAATCAACTACAATTTTTTTTTCATTTTCAAAATAACAAACCTTTGGACATCGGAGTAACGAATCTTAAGAAGAGCGAACGTATCAAAGTGCAACCTTAAACCTATTTTTAATCATAACTTTTTTAACATGTGTTTTCAAAGTAAGCACAAAAGCACAAACAAATTGACGATCTCTCTGTCTCTTAAAATGTAAAATGAAAAAAAAATGGAAAGAATTACAATTGAACATTGCTTTTCATTGAAGGGTATAAAACAACACCATGTGATGATAAGCGGAGGATTTGTTTGTTTTCATCAGACAATAATTGTATACTGCATTATTTTTCTTCGCTTGTGACGGCATTTCGATGAATAAAAAACATAAACAAACAAAAATTCTCCAGAGGAATTTGGTACAACGGGAGTGCACTGGCAATTCTTTTCTCTATGTGTTGGAGCTCGATCCCTTCTCTGTTTCTCAGTCATTTTCATTCAACTGCTTCCACGTCCTTGTGAAACTTTTTCATTTTTTTATTCAACAGATGCCCATTACCGACTTCTTCCGTCATTATCCTGCATGTGATTATAGCACTTTTCGGATTTGTTTTTGTTTGTTTTGTTTTGTTTCTGTTTTCTGTTTGGTCGCAGCATGTCCAGGCTATTGAGGGAATGAGAGAAAATCGTCATGAAGAGAAAAATAAGAATGAATTAAGGCATTTAATATCATGACAATTACAGCGAACGTCCGTTATGGAGACCAAAACTGGATGTGTTCTGTTTGAGACGGCAGCTACCATACTCAAAAGATAAACACTTGGAGCACCTGTCACTAAAAAGTGGCACTGATCCTCTTTCTCCTACTATGTAATCCATTGATATATTCTACCAACGAACATCCGTGACCAAAAAGTTTACCTTTTGTTATTACAAGTAAATTGAGTGCTGAACAGTATTCACTTTTGGGTATGAGCGGCTTGGTGATTTGGTAATATTTTCAACTCACATTAACTTTATGTGCAGTGATATATTTGTAATTATCAGAAATTTCCTTTCTCGGACAGAACGTCCGTGAGCGAAACTTTCAGAACCTGTAACAGTACAAATTGTCTCCAGATTCTCATTAGAAAGAAATTTCAATGCACAAAAATTACAGATTACGCAAAATTCCATTTTTCTATAACTTTGTTTTCAGCGTTTAGCTGTTTTTGTATAATTAGAGGGAAAACAAGCGTAAAATTGTGAGTAAATTTTCGATTGTTTGTTAATCATGATCACATAACGCCTTAAAAATTCTGAAACTACTGTTCTAAACTCATTGTTTACTTTGTAAAACTTTATTTGTGGCTATTGGAGCTAAAAGTTTTAAAGAATACAGGACACTTTCGGGACAAGTTATCCCTATCGGAGGCATTGCATACGTCACGGACGTTTGCTGGAATTGTCACGGACGTTCGTTCTACTGATAGGGTCATGTTCCAGGACGGATAACTAATCGGCAGAGAGTACCTAGCCTTCCTAACTCTTTCAAAAATTTGAAAAGGTATTGTCAATGCAAATTATAAGAAATGTGACATCCTTACAACATATGTATTGCTCAGAGGGGGATCAGGAGGTGAATTTTCAGAGAAAATATTAATTATTTGCTTGGTTTTCGGTGAATTGCATGGTCTTAAAACTGCGGACAAGCCTCAGTCCGGTCCAAAAATAACATGCAGCTCCTCGGCTAGAGAGCCAAAGGTAAAATGCACCTTCGTCATCAAAACAAGATGGTGTCCCAATCGAAACGTTTTAATCATCACGGACGTTCTTTTTTTCTAGGAGGTTCGTCTAAAAATATAATTTCGGTTCCTATTTGACAAAGGATGGACAGAAACTCAAAACAAACATATCATCGTGTGGCTAGATCTTAGTTGATTACGACTCAGAACAATATCGCCAATACCGTTTAATGGGATACAATCTTTATTAGAAACTCATAGCGGAAGCACGTCCGTGACGAAAACTGAATATAATTTTGCATAAAAGAATATTACGTCCCATGGACAGCTAGGAGACGTACAATTTTTGCAGGATATGTTCATTAGGTGGAACACCAAATTTTCGTATACATTACAGTTGGGACCACAAAGTAGAATTTGCAGCAGCGATAGAAATAAAAGCATCACGGACGTTCGTCTGTTTAGGACTTTGATATTTCAATTGTTCTCTGTGATTTTAAACGTGCTCATAAAGTTCTTATAATTTTGTGGTACATACCCATGATATGTCAGATCCAGAATATGGTCAGATATTAGATGCCAAGTACGCTTAAAAATGCACATCATTAGTTTGAAAAACAAAAATTATTATGAAAATAGCGTTTTTACCGTATTTCTACGCTTTAAGTCCTTGTCAAATGAAAAATATCAGGCAATAGTCAACCAAACCATATATTTCCTGAAAGGAAATTTACCAATCTTTGAGATGACATGAAAAAATCTGGTTTCTTAGATCATCCTGGCGTGTCATAAGGTGCGAAAATTGGCAATTGTACATCGTTCAAAATTCTCACCCATATATATACATATTATATATATATATATATATATATATATATATATAATGTATATACATTATATATATTATGTATATGAAGAGTTTGTTCGCAAAAACCGATAAGTCCATTTTTTGAAGATTTTGAAGTACGGTCTCTGTCATAAAGTACAAAATAATACTTTTTAAATGACATATTTGTCACTAAAAGGTACATTTTAGAAGTAATGGTCAAAAGAAGCAAAACAGCTTATTGTTTTCTTTATTTTTCTTGACCTTTAATCGCAAATATCTCCATTTGGCAAATCTAGACTTTTTGCTAACAAACACTTCATATGATATATATGTATATGGGTGAGAATTTTGAACGATGTACAATTGCCAATTTTCGCACCTAATGACATTCTTTCCCTTAGAACACGCCAGGATGATCTAAGAAACCAGATTTTTTCATGTCATCTCAAATATTGGTAAATTTCCTTTCAGGAAATATATGGTTTGGTTGACTTTTGCCTGATATTTTTCATTTGACAAGGACTTATAAAGCGTAAAAATACGGTAAAAACGCTATTTTCATAATAATTTTTGTTTTTCAAACTAGTGATGTGCATTTCTGAGCGTACGTGGCATCTAATATCTGACCATGTTCTGGATCTGACATATCATGGGTATGAACCACAAAATTATAAGAACTTAATGAGCACGTATAAAATCACAGAGAACAATTGAAATATCAAAGTCCTAAACAGACGAACGTCCGTGGTGCTTTTATTTCTATCGCTGCAGCAAATTCTACTTTGTTGTCCCAACTGTAATGTATACGAAAATTTGGTGTTCCACCTAATGAACATATCCTGCAAAAATTGTACGTCTGCTGGCTGTACATGGGACGTAATATTCTTTTATGCAAAATTATACTCAGTTTTCGTCACGGACGTGCTTCCGCTATTTTCTAATAGAGATCATATCCCTTTAAACGCTATTGGTGATATTGTTCTGAGTCGTAATCAACTAAGATCTAGCCATACGATAATATGTTTGATATAGGCCTAGATCTATTTATAAATTTTAGAATGGTTTCCATTTTTATTAACTGACAATCTTAAGAGAAAAGCTTTTATTCAATTTCCTACGTCAAAGTCCTGGTTTGATCAATCGCCAATCCATTCCGAATTATTCACGATTCAATCGACCTAAAAAGCCATATCCCATCCAGCGCACACAGCAACCTTGACCGAAAGATCGGTCTGTATCTGCCCGTCGGGGAATGTTCCGCGGAGACTGCGTCTGGCTTCACGGATCCCCTCCGTATACAGACCGAAGTCAATGATTGCGGCTCCTGTGTGGAGCAGTCGCGCATAGATCAAACGTTACGATAAACCAAATTTCAGATAGCTTTTTTACATTCAAACAAGTTTGACATGACATGACACATTATGCAGCAATATTTGGGATAAATTTCTCACATTGTGCAATCGAAATACTCACATAAACTCAGTTATAACGCAGAAATTTTATCGATATCGCAACATCGCCATTCGCGAGCAGTAAGTCGCCATTTTGAATCTGTAAGCCAATCACATGCGAGGTACGTGTTTTAGTAAAACAGACACATAGAAACTACCTCGCATGTGATTGGCTAAGAGTTTCATAGTGTATGTTTCTGCAGTTTGAATGTGACGATGGGACAGGCTGTGTTTTACGTTGAAAATTCTACGAAAATGTTGGATTATTCATTAATCTGGTGAGTGTAATGTATTCTTAAAACACTAATTTCACCATACAGGCTTAAATTTGCCCACCAAGGGCCGTGAATTAGACGCAATCGAGAAGGGTGAGGTACCTCACCCAATTTTCCATAGAGACAGTGGTTAAGAACAGCCACACAGCAATGGGTACTGATACCTTCCGTCTGTCTACGGAGGACAGCGTCAATGGCAAAACTATAAAGAGTCCTCCGGACAGACAGATCTTTCTGTCTAACAGCAACCGTGCCGCCGGCCGGCGCGGCGCGATGACTCTGCTGGTAACTGAGCATTCAAAGCTAGCTAGCCAGGAATATAATAGCGCTACCCTACACGCTTACCATGTATCCTGTGATGTGCGTCGCACACGTACACAAATTGTACAGTAATGTACAGTGCTTCACGAGTCGTCGCAAGCAAAAAATACAACATGCCCTTATTCGACATAAATACCCGTAAAAACTATTCAAAATCCACGAAATTCACGCTCATGTGGTTGATACACTGCCAATAATGAATTGAAGTGGATTTGTGGAGAGAAAAGTACTCAGAGAGGGAGAATTTCTTCTTCCATAGAGGGCACCATGGTGGCTTGACCCACGACTATTTCGGGTTTAATTTAAACCCGACATAGACTCGGGTTTAACTAAACCTAGCTAGCAGAATAAAAGATTAAACCTCGGGTCTAGCTAAACCATAGGTGAGTCTACAATGGGTTTAAACCTTGGTCTACAGTAGAATACGGGCCATTGTGTCTTGTTATGACTTAAACTTCGCAGTATCGAACCTATTATCATTTCTGACTAATATTATAATACAAATTCTCCTCGGTGACTGTGTGTAACACAAGGAGCAAACATAGAGGGATTTCTTCCCAACGTATTCGTTTCCCCTCCCCAGCTAAACTTCGTATTTCTATAACGGAGCACATTTCTGTTGTGTTTCTATGTTAATTCTTTGTCATAATTTTATCTGTGACCATGTTCGTTACAAGCAAATTTTGCATTGTAGACTTTAGATAACAAATTTAGGACCTGAATCTTTACTTCATGATAACGAAATTTTGATAAATATATTCGTTCTCAAGGATGGACTACGTCACTGAGATTACACGTACTTTTGTACGTTCATTTACGAGAGATGGAAAAATTGTTTTCTTTGATTCCTCAGTATGAGAAGACAAACAAGCTTATATAATTGAGAATTGGTAATATCTGTTCAGGATTTTGCAGAGGAGTTTGTTCTCCACCTGAAATTGCTGTTTGTTGTGAATAGAATGCGTTTCCAACTCAAGAGAGCTGCATCTTGTTTGTTCCGAACGTCCGTGAGCTACGTGCGAACCTCCGTGATGAAAATTATGCTATGTTCGTTGGGTTATAGAGACTGCCTAGATCAGATACATCTTAAAAAGGTATGTTATTATTACCTATACAAGGGAGTTTTGCGAGGCAATTCCAGTTGTTATTTTGCAGGGTTAGAGGTCAGCAGTCAATATGCTTTTCGCCACGTCGCTGCGTGTCGGTTACACACACCGCACCGTACACAAAACAATGTGTGCAAACAGTGCAGTCTTCCGGTTTGAGGAGGTTGGAAGAGAGAGAGAGTGGAATCTCTCTCCCCACCTCCCTGCTTTAAACGTAAACATTCCGATCGACCACGAAAAGAAAACTTTCCACGACGTCCAGGGTGTCAGTTTCACGCACCGCAAAAGAACGCTGATAAATCAGCTCATAAAAGGTCGACCACTTACAGCAGCACTAGGCAATGACTAGTCCATTTGTGCTCAGTAATTGCACAGTGACCATCAGTCTTACAACTCTCCAACTTTAAACAGAGAAGTAAAAATAAAGTGTATGAGCGTTCAGAAGTTTGAAGTTTGCCTGTTACAACTTCATATGTATCTTTGAAGTTGGAGTTGAATGATATACATTGATGAACAATTTTGCAATTAATCAACATGTTGATGGTCTACAGGTAGTCAAATGTGGCTTGATCTGTATCAGTGTATAGCCGTATTCACATATTTTCTTAATTTACCTAAGGGATAGGTAATAATTATGATATTGACTGGCCTTTCTTTCGGGAGGTACCAGATGAATATTGCCCGCACTGAAAACATATTGCCCTCGTCTTCGACTCGGGCAATATGCTTTCAGTTTGAGCAATATTTTCTGGTACCTCCCTCAGGGCCAGTCAGTATCATATAATTATTTGGGAGTGGGGATTGAAGTATGGGATAGTGAAATAAGAGGTCAAAATATTGAGTTTCTGTAAAATGCGCGTAAAGTGGAGAAAGTGTTTAGCGGAAGAGCAATATTTCAACAGAAACGACGAATTTAGTTAAATCATCAGTTGTCTACCATTATGTATAGGTTAAGAGTACAAGCTTAATATTCTGCGAGCACGTACACATGTCCCTTAAGATATTTTGTTAGGATTTTGAACTGAATCAGATCTTTGCAAACTATGTTAAATGGTATTCAAGTGTATGTGCTCTACTATTCCTCACGGACGTTCGCTGCTCTGAACATGGTAATCTTCAGCGGTGAATAAAAACTTGTTCCTCTCTGAAAATCCTAGTATAATTGGGTTCATATTAAACCTTGAGTTATACTCTTTCAGGTAAGATGAATAATGTGGAGAATTTCCTACTTTTTAAATTTTGCCTTGTTTTGGCTCAATTGTACATCGTTCAAAATTCTGACCCATATACATATATATATATATATATATATATATATATATGTATGTATATAGATATATATATATATGTATGTATGTATGTATATATATATATATATATATATATATATATACATTGATTGATTGTCTATAATGGGGTTTCCAAGTGAAATGTTAACTGGCTGAAACCAAATGTCGATATAGGCAGTTCAAATGTATATGTAGGTATGGAATATCCATATAGCACATGTCAAGTGTGAGACTACATAGACACTTCAAAAGTCGCATATCCAAAATGAATGAAGCAATGTCCTATAAGGATAATCAAACCGTAATCGGACATGCGAATGCATTCTTCCGTATTTTCTTCCATGTACTTTTTTATACTTAAAGGGGATGGCTAGTAACCGATCAGTGGGAATCAGTGCGAATGCTGAGGGATGATTGTTCCAATCCTTGTGGGATTTATTTAAGAGTACACTATATATCTACTGTTGTGTGAAAATTAGTTGCTTCAGAACGGTCTCATATTCAAGTAATGTGCAGATTAATGCCCCGTCACTGACCAGGGACGCTTACCTGGAAACATTAAACTGCACATTACTTGAATATGAGACCATTCTGAAGCAAATAATTTTCACACAAGAATAGATATAAAGTGCACTCTTAAATGAATCCCACAAGGATTGAAACAATCATCCTCCAGCATTCCCACTGATTCCCACTGATCAGTTACTAGCCATCTCCTTTAACACAGGTCTATGCAGTGTCAGGAAATATGATTTTTTTTTTCAATGAAACTTGTGTCATATTGCATACGGCAAAAACATGCAACTGGGATCTTTAGCGTGTGCAGAAGTTTTCTGCGCATTGGCGATATCGAAAATAAGCGTAATAATGACGGATATAGTGTTATGTTAGGCAACTAAATTTGTTTAGGCAACACGGACTAAAAGCTGGAAAAGTAGCATAACTCTCTTTACTTATTCATTTTACCATAGCGTTAATATAGGAGCCTAACCTGTATGTCCGTCAAACAAAATGGCCCCTCCACAAATAATGTAAACGTTAATTACGATAATGATATACTTCTTATTTTGTATTAACAATATTGCGTTACCATCATAGTTGAATACAATGTTATTGGACAAATAAAAAACTGAATGAAGTTTTCTTTTTTTTCACTTTAATCGGAATAATGTTCCATGAACTTGGGTCGTTTTCATATTCAGATAAAACGCAATGTCATTGAGTACTGTTGGTGGTACAAAAAAGACCAAAAAAGTTAACCTAAGTTATCTTACACTTTCAACCTTACTTTATTTCTTAATGGTTTCCCAATATTCCAATCATCGTTTGGCTAAGTTACATTTTATCGGCAGTTAACTCTTTATGTGCCACGTTCACACGTTCGGCTCAGTCGACGGCGTGCCAACTTCGCATAATTATTCTGCTCAACAAACAAAACCGCCAAAACCGATCGATAAATCGGTAATCACTGCTATTCCCACGGCACAATGAAAGCGTTTTTCGTGCTTTTGTTCCTCTCATATACGGCTTGCATTCTATGTGGTGATTGACTATCAAATGTGACCCTGCACCTCAAAACAAACAAAAAGTCGCCAGGCATGAATTGTTAGTTAAGACCATATTCTGAAGGAGCAGACTTTAAGCTTTAAAATGATGTATAACTCAAATCAAATGGACTCTACTAACCTATATCTAAATATTGGAAAGAAAGCACAAACTCAGGAAAAGTGTGAACTGAGAAAAGAGGCTCTGAAGTACAGTGTCTATTCAAGCGGTTAATCTTTACCAAACCGTGCTGGCTGTGCGATGAATGGGACAAAAATCAGGCAGTAAATCACAAGAGTAACAACAATGAAGGGATTGTTATATTAAACTGAAATTAAGCATGCCTCATTAACACATTCTGTCTAAAATTAATGCCAACTTTCAAAGCAGTAGCACTATCCTTTCAAAAGCTATTAGAGTTGAAAGTGAAGAGTGTGGACAAGGTTTTTCAGAAATGAAAAAGGGATTCTAAAGACGCACCTAATCACACTATTCTACCAAAAAATGTTCGAGATAAATTGCTAAAAAAAAAACACTTTCCTTCCCGTTTAATGATACCAAATTTTAGCCTAATGTAAAAGCAGACCCGCTCTTTCAGAAAATATGAAAAAAGTCAAGTTCGGCTAGGTTGACCCATTTCACTTATTTTCAGTCCTCACGCAAAATCGTCATAAAATTTATGTCGAAACAAAGTTTGGCATTCCTCTTTATATTTCCCTACTATTATGCCCATCTTAACAGAAATTTGTAGAGGTTATACAAATTAGAAAAAAAACAGAATTCTTTCTGAAAGCATGACTACCTTCGTGTCTCGGAACAACGTGGCACACAGGGGGGTTTCACCATGGCACATAAAGAGTTAATCAAAACGCTCTTTGAATAGCGTAAATATATTCCCGAGCCAGGAGCATAGTAGTAGTGTTAGGTAGTATCGCTGGTGTTAGCGCGTGTTGAACATGACAACATTGCTGTCTCAGAATAATGTGGGACACGAGGGGTTTACGCCATGGCACATAAAGCATTAATCGCGCACAAATAACTGCTGCACTGTGCATGTAGAACAGTCACGTAAGAGATATGCGTCGATCGTGGATAAGATGGTGACATACAAGGAACAAACTGTAATTAATCGGTAGGAATGAAACTAAAGGTTAGGGAAAACGTTCTGTTAAACCAACGAACCTTTTTTTTTTTTTACAAGATGCCAGCTAGACTAGAAAAACCAATCAAGCAATCATTAGTCTGTAAATTACCTTACAATTCGGTTTACCTCGACGCGGTATCTAGTATGTAATTGATTCGGGCCAATGATGACAGCTATTGATTTGAGAAGGTGGGATTGATTAAAAAAAAATTAATTGATTTGAGATGAATTTTAAATTGATTCAAATGTTAGGTCTTCTACGAAACATATTTGCAATGGATTTAGAAGTTATCATCGATTTGCTTACGATTTACTTGGGAGACTTACTACCAGTTTCCAAGACTTATAATCAATCATAAGTTTTGATAATTCCTCGATCAACACATGTACAGAATGTAGAAATGGCAAGATAAGAGATCTTATCATCCAACTAAAATCATCTTACCCTAATGATGTAGGGATTTCAAATCAAATATTTGAACATCTGGTGGCACGCAAATTTTTACGTTCTGTGTCATTGACAAGCGCCCCCTAGCGTGCGATGTGACAAAGCAACGTCGTAGACAATGGGATTTCCCCAAAACAGTGAAAACGAACCTAATTCTCACTTAAACAAAGAGCACATTTACCTAAATAGTTTTTGATGTTTATCCTTCACTGGGCCCTTCTTGTCCTATACGATTTAAAAGTTCACCAGTGGCATCTGGAAGACTCTGAAGTACAGTGTCTATTCAAGCGCTTAATCTTTAGCAAACCGTGCTGGCTGTGCGATGAATGGGACAAAAAGCAGGAAGTAAACCACTAGAGTAACAACAATGAAGAGATTATTAAATTAAAGTGAAATTAAACACGCCTCATTAACACATTCTGTCCATAATCAATGCCAACTTTCAAAGCAGTAGCACTATCCTTTCAAAAGTTATTAGAGTTGAGAGTGAAAAGTGTGGACAAGGTTTTTCAGAAATAAAAAAGGGATTCTAAAGACACACCTAATCACACTATTCTACCAAAAATGTTCGAGATAAACTGCTAAAAAACAACACACTTTCCTTATGATACCAAATTTCAGCATAATGTAAAAGAAGACCCGCTCTTTCAGAAAATATGAAAAAGTCAAGATTGACTAGATTGACCCATTTCACTTATTTTCAGTCCTCACGCAAAATCAGTGTGTGCGACTTTATATTCGTTTTGTGGTGCACGGTCACATAATATAGTTTCTGCTCATTGATGCAAAATGCAATTTTAAACCCACACAGATAAATGGAAACCTGGATGTTGAGCGTTAATATCTCAATTCATTGCACATTGTGGGTGGGGTTTGGTGATTTTTTTTTTCATGCAAACTGTTTTGTAACTTTTAACTATATTTAGTTGCATTCTCACTTCCCTTCTGACATGGTCCATCATACCCTCCATGTATCATTACCTGAATTACCTACGATGATGCCCAGTAAGTGTCAATACCTGAATTACCTACGTTGACGCCCAGTAAGTTCAAAACTTATAGAGGGCCATTCAATGGATTAAGTCCTGAGCCTGAGGATATCTATGTCATGTATCCACGCGATTATCAGTTTATGCAATTTGGATTAAATCCGTTATGTTTCTGCTTCCAGTGATCATTGAAGCTATTCACTGATGTTGCCTCGACAGCATCTACACAAAGGCTATTCCAAGTATTTACTACTCTCTGACTGAAAGAGTTCAACCATTTACTAGTTAATAATAATAATAATAATAATTGACAGTGCTCATAAAGCGCATAACACATAGTGATAATGTCCCTATGCGCTCGACACCTTCCTTTATAAAACTTAAACTTATGACCGCGTGTAACTTGATAACTGATGACAAAGAGAACAGTTGGATCAAAGTCTCCCGTATCATGCAGAATCTTGAACAGTTCAATCATATCTGAACGTTCACGGTGATACTCTAGGGATGGAATCCCCAGGTACTTGAGTCCCTCGGGATATGACAACGATTTAACTGCTGATACCAACTTTGTCGCTCTCCTCTGAACTGATTTAAGCTTTTTTGCATTACTCTTTGAAAGTCATTCCATACACAGGAGCAATATTCCAAGAGTGGTCTAACAAGGGCCCTATACGGTGTGTCCCCCCAAAAAAATTACAATCAGATTTTTTGCATTGATAGCACCCAATATGATAAACTGTCTGAATGCTACTTCAAGGTCTTAAAATGTAATATATTATTAGGTCTATTTTGTAGAAAATCCCGTTCAATTTGGTTAAGCGGTCACAGAGAAATGTGGATTGTTGTAAAGCATGTCATGAGTCTCATTCTTCCAAGTTTAGCACTTCGTTGCTCTTGTGTGTGAATACAATAGACAAAACTTGGAGGGAAGAGATTTCTGACATCATCTACAAAATTCCTCATTTCTCTTTGACCACTGAAGCTAATCGAATGGGATTTTCTGTAAGATGTGGGTAAAGAGTTATGGTTTCATACTCTGAATTTGTATTTAAATTGATTTACTATCTTTAAAGTTATCATAGGAGGGTCCCGTTGTAATTGTTTTTTTTTTCTTTTTATATACGGTAGTGTATGTGGAACAATCACTTCCCTGGTCAGTTGAGTAAAAGTCCTTTTGATCAGTCAAGAATTTTATTCGCCTTTGCAGCTACTTTGTGTACATGAAGAGTAAACTTGAGGTCAGGAAAAAAGTACACCCCTAGATCCTTTTCCTTTTTCACTGTCTCAATAACCTCAACATTATCATTGTTGTCTTTTGAATGCATTTGATATTGACACCGATGATTTCTACGACCATGGTGCATAACATGACATTTCCCGTGATTGAATTTGAGCTGATATATCCGGGACCAGACCTCAAGTTTCTGGATGGTATTCTACAGTAACTGTGTATCATCAGGATCACTAACTATTGAACTGCCAGTATTTGGCATCGTCTGCAAACAGTATCATATTACAGTCGACATCTTCAGAAACATCATTCAGAAATATTAGGAACAGTACTGGGGCGAGAACACTTCCCTGTGGAACACCACTACGGACTGCCCTCTATGAAGCCTCACCACGGACAATGACCCTTTGCATCCTATCACAGAGAAAACCCTCATTCCAGTTCCACACATTCTCATCAATCTGCCCGGAATGCCGAGGAATTTTAGCTGGAGGAGAAGCCCCCTATTAGTAGGGCAGATAAGCTGAAAAATTGTGCAAAATTTGACTAAAGCATGAAACTTTCACCATTGTTAGAACATGCTATAAGATTAACTTTAAGATCGGGAGGTAAGTCTGAATTGACCTCTGATGACCTACAGAGGTCAATGACCTCAAAATGTCAAAAAATTTGATATTTTGCGTCATTCGTTAATGATAAACACAGTGATGATGTACCAAAAAAAATTATTTTTTTTGTCACAGTTAAATTGTCTTCATGTTCAACAGAGCTTTGACTGGTTTATACCTTTGACCTTTGATGACCTCCAGAGGTCAATGACCTCAAAATGTCAGAAAATTGATATTTTGTGCCATTGGTTATTGATTAACACGGTAATGGTGTACTAAAACTATTTTTTGTTATAGTGGAATTGTCTTAATATTCAACAGAACCTTGACAGGTTTCTGCCTTTGACCTCTGATGACCTCCAGAGGTCAATCACCTCAAAATGTCAGAAAATTGATATTTTGCATTACTCGTGGTTACTGTTAAACAAGGTAATCAAGTACTAAAACTAATTTTTCTTCATGGAATTGCATCAATGTTCCACAGAGCCTTTCAAGACAGGTTTCTCCCTTTGACCTCTGATGACCTATGATGACCTATGATGAGGTCAATGACCTCAAAATATCAGAACATTGATATTTGATGCAATTGGTTGATGATAAAACATGATAAAGATTTAATATTCATTTGTAATACAATTACATTGATTTCTTACTTCACTGAGCAAGTGAAATTACTTACGTGTCTCTACCTTCGACATCTGAGGACTGTGACAGGTTAATGACACCAAAAATACCAGATTATACTTTTTGTAAAGTCAAGAGTCAACATATACCCGATATACAATAATGCAGTTTGCTATTAGCATTTATGCTACAATAGAAGTATCTTTTTGTCATTCAATGGAACATTGGTCATTAAACTGTGTATATCCAACTTTGACCTCTTATGACAAAGAGAGGATACTGACCTTTTAGAATATCAGCATTTGTGTAGGCTTGCCTGTATTGATGTTTTGCTTCATTGGATTAATCGTAAATGCTTTAATCATGTACAAATCACGCCTTGACGTTTTGATCAAGTGTGTATGCATATTCCACAGAACATTGGTTTATAGTAACAGGTCTCTGGAATATGAGAGGTCAATCATCTCAGAAATAAATCTTAAACGTCTTAAGAGAGGAGTAGGCCCACCATGTTTTGGGTTGATACTTATGAATAGTGTGTGAACAGGCATATGGCAAAGTCCCGTGAACTGGATGAAAGGGTGGAAGATGCAAACTAGAAAACAACAGGTCCACCTCATTGGGTGTATGTCACAAGTCAAACAACCCACGAGTCGTACAGCCCATGAGTTAACACAGTCCACGAGTCATACATCCGGTGAGCTAAACACTAGGTGAATTAGGCTCAATGAGCTCAACATCAAAGAAAATTGGCCATAAGCTGTATGGTCAACCAGCTCGACGCTATAGGTAAATAATTATGGCCATTATCTCGACACTCGAGGAAAACGAGGTCCACGAGACTGCTATACATCTACTCTAGGCTACTGGCCAGTACCAACCAATGAGACCAGACATTAATATTCTTAAATATTTCGTGGCATTCATTTTTCAATACCCTCCAGAGGTCAACTTTATTTATCGCTACTGGAGCTAAAAGTTTTAAAGAATAAAGGAACCTTTCGAGACAAGTTATCGCTATCGGTCGGGTTGCACACGTCACGGACGTTCGTTCTGCTACTATAAGGGTCATGTTCCAGGACGGGTTAACCAATCGACAAAGAGTATACGTAACTTTCCTAACTCTTTCAAAATTTTGAAAAGGTATTGTCAATGCAAATTATAAGAAATTTGATACCCTTTCAACACATATATTGCTCAGAGAGGGATTAGGAGGTGAATTTTCAGAGAAAGTATCAATTATTTGCTTAGTTTTCGGTGAATCGTATAGTCCAAAAACTGCAGACGAGCCCCAGTCCGCTCCAAACATGACATGCAGCTCCTCGGATAGAGAGCCGAAGGTAAAATGTACCTTTGCCATTAAAGCAAGATGGTGCCCAACTCGATAAAGCTTAAATCATCACGGACCTTCTTTTTTTCTCGGAGGCTCGTCTGAAGATGTAATTTCGGTTCGCATTTGACAAGGGATGGACAGAAACTCAACACATATAATCGTATTGCTAGATCTTAGTTTATTACGACTCAGAACAGTATCACCAATGACGTTTAATGCGCTACGATCTTTATTAGTAAATAGCGGACCCACGTCCGTGGCAAAAACTGAGTATAATCTTGTATAAAAGAATGTTACGTCCCATGTACAGCCAGTAGACGTACAATTTTTGCAGGATATAAAGTGGAACACCAAATTTTCGTATACATTA